>NC_052480.1:20656569-20827247 GCF_009730915.1 Dioscorea cayenensis subsp. rotundata | reverse complement strand
GGCTCAAATCCCTCCCCCGATAAGTATTATTCACTATACTCGCTTTCATACACTCGCTCATCCCGAAATTTTTATACTATTCTCATATTATACATATATTATACATCCTGCTCCAAGATCGTTTCTAGACGGTATTATATTCATATAAAAAGGGCTTATCGCCTATTATTCATATTAGGATTCTAAATATTCATACAAACTATAGTTTACCGTATATTTCGCATTCTATGTTCTATCGTGCAATACTCACTTCCATTTCTTTTTTTTCTATTATTGTTATTTGTCGTTACTATTGCAACAAATGAGCTCCGGTCACCAGAGGTCAATTTTTCTTCCTTTTATTTCTATGTTTTTTCAAATAAAAATTATTCAACTCAATGGATATCTTTTATTGAAAAAGATGTATTTATCATTAAGTTAAAATAAGTTCTACATGCATGCATCTATATATTCAGCTCGATTAGTAGTTGGCATTTAAAAGTGAACCTTAAGGGTTTGGTTTTTATAAAGGGTTTTAAAAATAATTAAAAAGTTTATATAAAGGTTTTTAGGCAATGATAAATTTTATATTTTTTTAAAAAAATCCTTATTTATAAGAATAGTGTTTAAAGTGTTCAATGCTAAATGAGAGGATTATGTATACTGCAATCGAAAATTATATATACATATACTACATACATGTAGTTGAAACTTATTTTTAATTTAAATGTCTAGAAAGTAGCTAAAAAATGGTACTTAATTCATTTTTTTTTGGCAAATTAAATTTTAATGATTTGGGGATGAAATAAAAATAATACGAAAAAAATGAGCTTTTAAGTTTCTTTAATATTTACTTACAGATGCATGCTTAAGCTATGAGATTAATGAGATTGAAACTCATGAATATACATCACACTTACATTATGAGCACAACCATTATTTATGTATAAATATTTGTGAAATAGTTATTTTAGACACAAATAACATTTTGAAAGTAAATATAATTTTTTTACAAAATTAGGCATCGACTATAATATTTGAGGCATTGGAGAAAACTAATTATTTATCTAAAATATCAAGTCTATGTTGTCAGTTGATTGAAGAGAAGAGAGGGTGCAGAAATGCTTCTGTTTATTTCCATGTTTGTGTGGTTATGTTTGTCTTTGTGTAAGTTTAAGTTTCAGTTTTGTTAAAGTTTTTTGAGGGAAATTGGATGAGAAGCTGGAATTAGAATGAAGGGCTGAAATTGAGTCATCTGATCAGTGGAGTAAGTTCGAGGCAAGTGGGCTTATAAGCGGTATAAGCGGTTAGTTAGTTTAAAGCATGACATCTGTCTTATGACTCATCCATAGAGAGTGTATATCTTGTAAAATCAATAGCTGATGGTGGTTAGGCATTGTTTTTGTTTTTTTGTTTTACTTTTATTTTATTTCTGTAAAAAATAAAAGATAATATATATATATATATTATATGTTTTATCCTAGTTTATAAAAATCAAGGGTAAAACAATAATTTTCATAAATACATTATGAAAATATAATTTTTTATACTATATAAAATAATTTGTAAAATATCAAGCCCAAATAATAAATTTTTATAAATATTTTTCTTAAATATATATATTTTAAAATTATTAGTATTAATTTGTAGAAAAAAATGAAATTTTTAAAAATAAAAATAAATAATAAAAGGAATTAAAAATTAAGAGAGAAAGAGAGGAGTAGAAGTGTAAAGGTTTCATTGTGGAAGGAAGAGTTTATGAAAATGTTTTCAAAAAAGTTGAAAACATAAAAAAAAGTTTGTTTTCACTTTTTTTGGAAATATGGGTGTTGTTTTCAAAATTTTTGGAAACAAAAACACCTTACCAAACATGTTTTTCTTATTTTGTTTCTAAAATTTGGAATTGGCAAAAAAAAAAAAAAAATTTGACAACAATACCAAACGAGCCCTGAGTTTTTCCCTTTGTTTTCATTATTATTGTGTTGTTGAGTTGTATCTGTGTTTCTTCAAAGTTTCATTAGTCTATGCATAGGGATTTTTATTAAAAATATTAAAAAAATAAAAAAATAAAAAAATAAAAAAATAAATTCAGTAAAATAATAACTTCATTCACAGGCTAAATTATTGCATTTTTTTAATTATTTACCAAAATAGGTATTTTTTAAATTAATTACTAAAATGTACAAAAAGTACCATGCATGGTACCTTTTTGCACATAGAGTTATTATTAAATTTTTCTTTTTAATTTTTATAATAGTTTTTATATATGATATTTTTACATTTACAACCTTATAAATATTTTTAAATTAATTTTTTTGTTCTCAACTCTATTTAAAATTTTTACAATGTTTTTTTATATAATATTTTTATGTTTTTAGTCCTTATAATTTTTTTAAATTAAAATTTTTTCTCACTATCCTATTTAAAATTTATAATGGTTTTTTAATATAATATTTTACGTTTAAGTCCTTATATTTTTTAAATTTAAATTCTTTCTAACATATATCGTTTTCAATTAAAAAAAACACATAAGAGAAGACCTTTGAAAGAATGTCCTAAATCTACAAGAATTCGTAATGAAATGGATATAAGAGAAGTCGGTCAGTAGAAGTGTTGTGGTTTATGTCAAAATGAAGGTCATAATCGTCGGAATTGTCCCAATGCACTTGGTCCAAGTAGTCATTCGTAATATGTGATTGTCGTAATATTTTTATAATATATATTATCCTTTTCATCCATTTAGAATATGATATATATGTGCTTTTTTTTATTGAAAATGATATATGTTAGAAAGAATTTAAATTAAAAAAATATAAGGACTTAAACGTAAAATATTATATTAAAAACCCATTGTAAATGTTAAATAAGGTTGTGAGAAAAAAAATTAATTTAAAAAAATTATAAGGTCTAAAATGTAAAATATTATATATAAAAACAATTGCAAAATTTAAATAGAGTTGTGAAAAAAAAATTTTAATTTAAAACATTTATAAAGTTGTAAATGTAAAATATATACTTGTATATATGACTTAATTATTCATTTAAGGTATTTATTTTAATGGTTATGCCTTGATTTTGAAATGATTTGTGAAACTGTGTGTACATTTTGATATGCTTTTACCATCAATGCCTGTGGAATCGGTTTTCATTCTTAGTATAGGTATGGTGTCCTGGATCTGAACTTTACAAGTATTATGCATGTATTGTATTATTGAGCTTCCACAGGTTTTGATGGTGACTGGGCGGAGCCCTTCTTTGCTATAGTAGGCGGCCTTCACAGCCAACCTGTTGAGGTGGCGTGTAGACCGGCTAAGTTATTGGTTCAGTTCAAGTGGGAGTGTGAATTCCTAATAAGATACACATTAAGAATCCGGAGTCACCACATAACGTCAAGGTTACAAAGACCTTCACGACTCTCAACCTAGTCGCCATTGTGGCTAAGTCGGAGAGTGTTTTTAAGCCACTGAAGAGTGGTTTTATATTTCAGTTGTGGAAAACATGTTATTTTCGATTGTGATGAGGGGGTGAAGCCCAACGGTTGATCTTAGGAGGACAGTCTCTCACAAGAAAATTATATTCCTTGGAAAATTGATTTGATGGACGAGTTTTATGTTTTAATGCTTTTAAAAAAACTAGTATTATACAAAATTTGGTATCTGTGAGAGTTGAAAACTTTATTTGAGCAATTGATATTTATATACTTTTTATTGGATTATTTGAAATTAGTGAGCCACTATCAACCAACTGAAATGTGTTACAATTGTAAGAGCAGGACCCTACTAGATCCCATGTGTGAGTATAGAGCCAATCAGGGTTGAGTCCAGGGTTGTAGTGGGTCTTCTTCCTTTCTACTTGTTTGTGTTGTGGTCATGTAGCGACTGTACCCGCATATTTGAGTATTTATGTTTCTTGTATGCTTGTTTTTTGAACTTGTAGTTCGTATAAAAGTTGTTAGTCATGTTTTGTAAATTTGGTTTTGTTTTGTAGTAGTATTTTATTCCAGTTAAAATGGGTTTTTAACTTATGAGGTGCCACATTTATTTCAGTGTAAGGGGTTGGTGTGGCATAGATTGTTGTTAGGTAAGTAATCTACACCTGTTATTTTGATGAATATAAATTTCAAAATTTCCGTTATCATTATTTATTTATTTATTGCTCTTAATTTATCTTGCCTATTTTTATTGCTCTTAATTTATCTTGCCTATTTTTTGGAGATTGAAATTTTTTTCTTAATTTACTCATTGTTGTTGTTAGAGGGCTCCGGTTACGGGTTGGGTTTTTCCAACCGGCGACCCGCCGGGTCACCCGAGTCCAACCCTACCGGCGACCCGGGTCACGGGTCCAACCCTGCGGGTTTACAATTTTTTTTAATTTTTTTAGCAAAAATATTATTAAAATTCACAATCTTTAGAGGATTCGAACTTGCGGCCTTTCCTTGAGAAAGATATGCTTTAACCAACTCATCCAAAATTTGATGTTGACTTATTATATATATATATATATATATATATATAGTGAACATTAATTAATTAAAACATATTTTTTGTATTTTGTACATGGAATAAAGTAAATATAACCTAAAATCTTATAATTGATATCAGTAAATATTGAGCATCGTCATGTTATTATATTATTATCTTTGTAATGTTATCTCTAAAATCTTCAACCATAATCCTATTTAGTTTCTATAATTAGGGTGGTTAAACCATAATTATGTATAATTCCTTCTACAACAATTTTTATGTATTTCTTTTTAATATAACCTCCAAAAATCCTAAACATATTATTAAGTTAAAATCATAATACTCAATCTTGATTAATAAATAATTAAATTAAAATTTTTAACATATCAATAAAATTTTTCCTACAACATAGTTTATAAAAAAATAAAATTTTTTTAACTATAAATTTTTTTATTAATCTTCATATTAACAATATATTTTTAATATTACATTAGGATAAAAAAATATTAATTATAAGATTATATTAACAATTGTCATATTATAACATAACCATTAATATTTTAAAATTTGTTAGATTTATCATTTCTATATTTAGCTATTTTATAATATTAAAAAAACAAAAATTAATGATTATCTAACATATTTAAATTTAATCCCCATCAACTAATATCTTGTTTTTAAAAACGTTATTAAAACACTATATAATAAGTTTTTTAATAAAATAAATTAATAACTACAAAAGTTTTTAATTATTTTAATTTATTTGAAATTATGATAAGTATTTTAAAAACTTTAAAACTTTAATTTAATTTATGGCAAAAACATATATATACATAAATATACTAGTTGGCAAGGTTTGAACCCATGGCCTCATAACACCAACACACTTATATCAACATCACTCTAACGAATGCATCAATTTATTTTGAGTTGATATTGTTTCTTTACTACAAGATATAAACAATAGATGTATTTTATACTACTCACATTTAGTCCCACATCGTTAGGGATAAAAAAACAAATGACCATATTAATTGCCTATAAAAAGCAATAACAACTATCTTAAATGTTTTTTTGTGAATTTTTGTCACATATTTTTTTATTTTAAATATTATTTTATAATTTTATTTAAACAAATAAAAATAATTAATTAATTAAGAACCCGGCGGGTTCCGGCCCGGCCCGCCGGTTTTGGGAGGCGCCCCGAGCCGGGTCCGAGTCACCTCCAAGGTGACCTGTGACCCGCCTGGTCGGCCGGGCCAACCCGGCTGACGGGTCGGCATAAATGGCGGGCTGGTTACGGGTCGGCCAAAGGCCAACCCGAACCCGCGGGTTGAGCCCGGCGGGCCCGTTAACCGCCCGTGCCCCCTCTAGTTGTTGTTAGACATTTATAATTATTCTTTATCTTATTATTAGAATTATATTTACTTTTGTTGGACAATTGTTTATCTAACCATTTATTCGTTGGATTATTCAGTAAAATAATTTTTGTTTTTACTGGATTATTTATTTGTGAAAATGGTTGTTCCTCTGGCTAGCAATTATGTTATTTATGTATTTTTGCTTGCATGAAAACGCGCAAAGCTCTTCGACATTTTTGGACTTTAGTTAATTTTTGTTTATGAATATTCTAGTCTCCAAATGAACTCCCTTAGTGAGGGTTAAAGATTGACTTATCAATAAGAATTTCTGAAAAATGAGACTGCAGTTTCGCTTCGGTCCATCGGTAAGTTGATAACGGCCTCTGATATTCAATCTCGGGTCATTAAGGGTAAATAAATGACCTCTATTATTCTAGCTTGGGTCACAGAGAATAAATAAATGACCTCTAACATCTATAATGAATTTAGAGACATTCTGTTATTTGAGAATTTGTTACTTTATTAGTTCGGGTATTCCCCGATTGCAATATTTGTGAATTAATAATTACATCTGACCTGATTATGCTACCTGCCTACTTTCTATTAAAAATGTTGGCAAACTCTTTTTTTGGTATGGATTATTCTGTATATTTCATATTTGAGTTTTTGTTTTCATATTTTGGATTATTTACTGGGCTAGTGAGCTTATAATTAAAGTTGTTTCAAATCTTTATCAGATCAGAAGTGGTAGACAAATGTGGACTAAAAAAGCTGTCAGTAAATCGATGATGTCCTTTTACGTGGTAGAAGTTGAGGGGTATTTGTTTTGGTTTTCGTATTTATATTTTGTATTTTAGACTTTTTGTATCCCTAGATTGTGTAATTTATAGTCTGTAATTCTATAACTCGATTGATTTGTTATAATTTATCTACTCTAAATCAAGTTCTGAGACCTTACAGGTCTATGGGGCTGTCTGTGGTGGTTTATTCATGCATCAGGTCCAGACCAACCGGGTTCAGGCATGACATGAGCGAAGAAGAAAGACAATATAAAAGGAAAGAAAATAAAAATATGTAAAAATAATTCCAATAACTAAAATACTAGTTCACACTCATATGCAGCATTTAGAATTTTGTTTATATATACTTGCATATTACTAAAGATAAAATTGTTTATACATGCACCGAATAAAATTACAATTAACATAACAAAACAGTATAAATACAAATAGTTTATTTAAATTTAAATGGGTTTTAGATACGCGCGTCATAAACAGATCAGAGGGAGAAATTTTTAATTAAAAATAAAATATATAATGAACTAAAATTGAAGCCCTAACTCAGTATATTATATCTACGAAGGTTTCCAATTTTGAAGGGTTACCTATAAACCCACTTGAAAGATAAAGTTTGATGTGATTTATAAAATTTGATATATACGATTCTTTTGCCTTGTTGGCGTCTTCATTCCTAGCTAGGCATGAATCCAAGCATTAGTGCACCAAGTGCTTAGGCTTCCTTCATCATGATCCTTTAGATATATAAAGAAATATATATACACACACACACACACACACACACACACACACACACACACACATATATATATATATATCTAGATTATGCTTATGGCCCCCATTACGTCCTTTGGGTTAGTCTACTATTATTCTTTCCAAGTGATAATAAAGCCAATGAGAATCACTACTACCTTGATTAATAGTTCACAAGCAAACGTGTGTATATATATAATATTTATCTATTTTTTTTCTTTATATACCTCTCTCTTAATTAAATCTTTGGATTTTACAAGAATTTTTTGGATAATTACATAAATTTCCACTTATAAGCCGATACTCCTTTATTAATAAGATTTAAAGAAGTTGAGAATATTCTATCCAACACCTCCACTTCAATTTTTTTCTAAAATTACTTTAATAATTTAAAATTTTGATATTTTTTATCATGATACACAAATGGAGAAATTAAATATAATAAACAAAGAAGGTATAAAAGCCCTCCAAAATCTTCCAATCTCTTCCACTGCATGTGATAGGAGAGAAATCTAAAAAATTTCTGTTTTTGTTTTTTTTTTCTCCTAGCCTCCTCCAGTTTTAATAAAAGAAAATTTCTCAACCGTTTATTTGTTTTTTTTTTTTTTAAAATTCTCCTCTAAATTTGGCTTCATATCTTGAGGTAATTAAGACTAATTCATAATTAGTTTTGGATTAAAGGTCTAACTAACATGTGGGCGAGCAATAACATATATCATTCCAATGAGCATATAAAAATCAATACACACATAATATATAAGCACAAAATTGGTAGATATATTTTTTTTATTCTTAAGAGTTGTGTTACTTCTGCCCCATCTAACACAACTAAAACAATGTCATTTTCCAGTCCTTATCCTCATAAGCCATCTCCTTCTCATCTTCAAATTCAATCCAATCTTATCCTCTCTCTCTCTCTCTCTCTCTCTCTCTCTCTCTCTCTCTCTCTCTCTCTCTCTACACACACACACACACACACACACATTGCATTGCATGTATAAAAAGAAAGAGAATAATTAATAAGATTGAATTGGTGAGAGCCACTTAACTAATTAAGAGCTTACTCACATTCTTGACTTGGAATCCCCATCCATTCCCCCACTTCCTTTTAGCTTTTATATTTATTTATTTATTTATTCATTCATTTGTTTCCCTTCATTTTGTTCCATTCTTTACATCTCAATCTCAAGAGGCACTTTTGATGTTTCACTCCATTTTATTTCATTGTGTCATGTGTGTCTCACATCATTAAACCCTCTTGAAGCATCATTTTTCAAAAAACTACAAGAGAAAAAAAAAATCATATTTAAAAAGTTAAAGCAATTAAAATACTATAAACTATAATAATTTTCTTCTTTATAATATTTTTCTAAGTCACTGTGATTAGTGTGGTCCAACACCGGAGACGTTTATCACAAGAAAAAAAAAATTTATTGTATTTGATGTGAAATTTAGAAAAAGGCCGGCATAGATTTTAAATTATTCAAAATAAAACTAAAACTATAATCTAATGATTAAAAGGAAAAAATTACAGGTAAGTTTTGATGATTTTGTTTACATTAATTATAAAATTTTTATATGTTTTTGATAAATAAGTTGATCAGTTATTTGTCCAATCTGCAAAATATTTTTTTCTATTTGATGTAGAATTATACTTTTACATTAAAAATCAAATAAATGATTGTATCAATGAATTATGGAAATACACGTGTGGTTTTCTTTTCCTTATCTCTAACGTGCATTAGAAACATAAGTTTGGTGGCATTTCACTGTTTACATTTAATCATGATTTCATCTTCTGATCCCTTATAATAGTTATCAAATAACGAGAATCTACACGAAGCATCATGACCGAACTATTTAATTAATATTTAATCCAAAAGAAATAGCCAAATCTTTTAATACTTAAATTTTTATTGTAATTAATTAAAAGCTTAAAAGCTTATTTATTCAAGATAAGAATATATGATTATCAAATAATTCCAAATAAATGTCATGTATATATATATTGATAGGGCTATCTCATAGTCATAGATATGGTGATATGTTTTATGGCTTGCTTGTGTGAGTTTCACGTGCGGTTAGTACGGGATCACGTGCATGTGGCACACGTGCTCATGCATGGAACAAGAAATATACGTTAAGCAACATCTCCCCTCCCTTTTTTTCAAAAATAACACTCTCTTACTCTAAACCTTTTTATATATCATAATATTTTTCAAAATAATAGTTAATAATTAGGAAAAGTGGCAATAGTTATTTAATGCAAGAATCTTGTACGTGGAACAAGAGAATGAAGGAATGAGTTTGGAGTATAAATGGATGACAAAGAGGAATTAAGTATTTGGTATGTCTTGGGGACCATGAAAGAATTTTTTCAATTGAGCAATGCTTCTTAAGATACATAATAATATACTACATCAATTTAGAGATGTAGAACATATAGAATGTAATTTAAAGGTGTGAGAATATGTTTGTTATTTTTCTATATTTTATGTGAACTTGTGTTTAATATTTATATTATTAAATAGATAATGAAACAAAATGCTAGATAGAGAGAGGAGAAATACAAGCATCAAAAATCATATCATTTAAGTGTCGATGGTATTTATTTTATTTGATTTGGATCAATGTTAAATTTTGCCTTACATTATTTAAATCTACAATAGGATTAAAAATAAAATATCCGTGTGATATATAAACAATTTTTAATAATTTTTGAAATGTTAAAATGACAATTTTTCACTTTTATAAAGGTGTTTTGGAGTTTTTACAATAAAAAACTTTCCCGTAAAGTCTTTTCTTACAAAAATTTAGGTTTATAATCATTTTCATTGTAAAAGATTGCAATGTTTGTTATGCCCAATGAAAATAATTGTAACTAACTTTATATATACAAAATTAATTAAATCATTTGTATGAACATACTTTCTCTTTTAATGACCGAGCAATTAAAGTATTTCACTTTAATGGTTAAGGTCGACAGTTCGACTCCCTCCCAATGCATAGTTAAACCATAATAAAATAGGAATGTCTGGTGGTTTGTCCACGTTAAAAAAATATACTTTCGTAGTTGTTTTAATTCTCAGATTTGCTATTAATCAAGGTTTTTAAATTGCTCGTCTTTTGCCTCCTTTCTATTTGCAATCATAAAAACTAGAAAGATAGTATAAATATATCAAACTATCATATTGCAAGACGTAATTTTTATAAAAAGAAAATATTACGCAGGAAATAGGAGGAGGTGGAGAGGGAAGCTATAAAAGAAGAAACAAAAAATGAGAAGAGAAAACTGAGAAAAAAAATTTAGTAAAAAAATAACGCAAAAAACATTTAAAAAAAACCAGCAAGTGTGAGAGGTAAGAGGAATAATAATAATAATAATAATAATATAAGAATTTTGCATTTTTAGAATTTTATAGTCCATCCTACAATCCGTTTTCACCTCTTTGTGTGAATCATTTTTCTTGGTCAAAGAGAAATAATTCCAAAAAAACCACCAACTTTAATCGCATAGTTTATACAGATATCAAATATGTGAAAGTGTTTTTATACGTCTAACTTTTCCGGAAAAAAATGATCAATTAAAAAAATAGATAAAAATAATTAAAAAAACATTTTTTAGAAATAAATAAACAGATTATACACCTAAACCTAACATAAGACCAACAAAATTTTTTTCTAAGTAATAAAGAGCTTGGATTGTTAAGGCAAATTACTCTTAGTTCAAAGATTTGCACATAATAATAATAATAATAATAATAATAATATACTGAGAAACACCGATATTTTTTAGGGCACCCACTGTGGGAATAATGGATGAGTTTAAAAAATAAAAATAAAAAAACTAACATAGATGGTGCTGAACTGGACCGGGGTTATTTTGGGAGATAAAGAGTCAAAGGGGGTTTGACTATAGAGCGCACGTGACAAGGACGTGAGAGGAGAGCCGTGCTAGTTCCGGAGTAGACAAGAGTGGACGTCGTTAGGCACACCGACATATCACATCAACTTTTTCACATTTTTGTTTTCTTTTCCTCTCTTATTAACTTATATTATTACTATTTGCTTCCTCTCATTTTGCATTTACGACTCTGTTTGGATAGTTTTATATTTTAAAAAAATTCACGTCCATAAATGAAGAAAGCCCATAATTTGTCTTCAATTATAAATAAATGTTAAATTATCTTTGAATAATTTATCTTATAAAAAATGACTAGTATTATATACATTGTAGACATGTGTATATGTAGAAATCTATCATACAACTAGGGTATCTTTATCTATTAACATAGAGTTTAAATAACAAACCTATATCCACAATCGAAAAATTGTTACAACTATTACATAAAGAAACTTGAATTTGATAACTTTTAAATGTCTCAAATTTTTTTTATCTAACCAATACTTTTCGATTATAAGCATATTAATAAAAATTTTATTTTTAAATTTATCTTAATATACTCATTCTGTTCTACACACAAATATCTCCATTTTAAACTAAAATATTTTCGAGTACATTACAAACAAAAAATTAATTAAAAATAAATATATATTTTTTAATATCTTTATAAATATTTTTTGATAACAATTATTATATAACCAATCATTTTTCGTCTGAAATTTTTGGGGAAAAACTCTAAAAAGATTTAATTATATTTTTTTAAAAACTTTTAGAATACGCAGTTGTACGGTATACTACCAAAACATGTCAAGTAATAATAATAATAATATACATAATATACATGCATGCATGATTAGAAGAGTAATAAAATAATAGTTTTTGAAAAGGAAGGTGACATGGCTTGAGGGTCACGTCTTAACGAGAATCTACACGAAGCATCATGACCGAACTATTTAATTAATATTTAATCCAAAGAAATAGCCAAATCTTTAATACTTAAATTTTTATTGTAATTAATTAAAAGCTTAAAAGCTTATTTATTCAAGATAAGAATATATGATTATCAAATAATTCCAAATAAATGTCATGTATATATATATTGATAGGGCTATCTCATAGTCATAGATATGGTGATATGTTTTATGGCTTGCTTGTGTGAGTTTCACGTGCGGTTAGTACGGGATCACGTGCATGTGGCACACGTGCTCATGCATGGAACAAAGAAATATACGTTAAGCAACATCTCCCCTCCCTTTTTTCAAAATAACACTCTCTTACTCTAAACCTTTTATATATATAATATTTTCAAAATAATAGTTAATAATTAGGAAAAGTGGCAATAGTTATTTAATTCAAGAATCTTGTACGTGGAACAAAGAGAATGAAGGAATGAGTTTGGAGTATAAATGGATGACAAAGAGGAATTAAGTATTTGGTATGTCTTAGGGACCATGAAAGAATTTTTCAATTGAGCAATGCTTCTTAAGATACATAATAATATACTGCATCAATTTTAGAGATGTAGAACATATAGAATGTAATTTAAAAGGTGTGAGAATATGTTTGTTATTTTTCTATATTTTATGTGAACTTGTGTTTTAATATTTATATTATTAAATAGATAATGAAACAAAATGCTAGATAGAGAGAGAAATACAAGCATAAAAATCATATAATTTAAGTGTCGATGGTATTTATTTTATTTGATTTGGATCAATGTTAAATTTTGCCTTACATTATTTAAATCTACAATAGGATTAAAAATAAAATATCCGTGTGATATATAAACAATTTTAATAATTTTGAAATGTTAAAATGACAATTTTTCACTTTTTATAAAGGTGTTTTGGAGTTTTACAATAAAAAAACTTTCCCGTAAAGTCTTTTCTTACAAAATTTAGGTTTATAATCATTTTCATTGTAAAGATTGCAATGTTTGTTATGCCCAATGAAAATAATTGTAACTAACATATATGCAAAATTAATTAAATCGTTTGTATGAACATACTTTCTCTTTTAATGACCGAGCAATTAAAGTATTTCACTTTAATGGTTAAGGTCGACAGTTCGACTCCCTCCCAATGCATAGTTAAACCATAATAAAATAGGGATGTCTGGTGGTTTGTCCACGTTAAAAAAATATACTTTCGTAGTTGTTTTAATTCTCAGATTTGCTATTAATCAAGGTTTTTAAATTGCTCGTCTTTTGCCTCCTTTCTATTTGCAATCATAAAAACTAGAAAGATAGTATAAATATTTCAAACTATCATATTGCAAGACGTAATTTTTATAAAAAGAAAATATTACGCAGGAAATAGGAGGGAGGTGGAGAGGAAGCTATAAAAAGAAGAAACAAAAATGAGAAGAAAAACTGAGATTTAGTAAAAATAACGCAAAAACATTTAAAAACCAGCAAAGTGTGAGAGGTAAGAGGAATAATAATAATAATAATAATAATAATAATAATAATAATAATAATAATAATATAAGAATTTTGCATTTTTAGAATTTTATAGTCCATCCTACAATCCGTTTTCACCTCTTTGTGTGAATCATTTTTCTTGGTCAAAGAGAAATAATTCCAAAAAAATCACCAACTTTAATCGCATAGTTTATACAGATATCAAGTATGTGAAAGTGTTTTATACTTAAAAAATAAACAGATTTGCACATAATAATAATAATACACCTAAACCTAACATAAGACCAACAAAATTTTTCTAAGTAAAAAAGACTTGGATTGTTAAAGGCAAAAAGTACTCTTAGTTCAAAGATTTGCACATAATAATAATAATAATAATAATAATAATAATAATAATATCTTTGAGAAACACCGATATTTTTAGGGCACCCACTGTGGGAATAATGGATGAGTTTAAAAAAATAAAAAATAAAAACTAACATAGATGGTGCTGAACTGGACCGGGGTTATTTTGGGAGATAAAAGAGTCAAAGGGGTTTGACTATAGAGCGCACGTGACAAGGACGTGAGAGGAGAGCCGTGCTAGTTCCGGAGTAGACAAGAGTGGACGTCGTTAGGCACACCGACATATCACATCAACTTTTCCACATTTTTTGTTTTTCTTTTTCCTCTCTTAGTAACTTATATTATTACTATTTGCTTCCTCCTCATTTTGCATTTACGACTTTCTGTTTGGATAGTTTTATATTTTTTAAAAATTCACGTCCATAAATGAAGAAAGCCCATAATTTGTCTTTCAATTATAAATAAATGTTAAATTATCTTTGAATAATTTATCTTATAAAAAATGACTAGTATTATATACATTGTAGACATGTGTATATGTAGAAATCTATCATACAACTAGGGTATCTTTATCTATTAACATAGAGTTTAAATAACAAACCTATATCCACAATCGAAAAATTGTTACAACTATTACATAAAGAAACTTGAATTTGATAACTTTTAAATGTCTCAAATTTTTTTTATCTAACCAATACTTTTCGATTATAAGCATATTAATAAAAATTTTATTTTTAAATTTATCTTAATATACTCATTCTGTTCTACACACAAATATCTCCATTTTAAACTAAAATAGTTCGGTACATTACAAACAAAAATTAATTAAAATAAATATATATTTTTTAATATCTTTATAAATATTTTGATAACAATTATTATATAACCAATCATTTTGGTCTGAAATTTTGGGGAAAACTCTAAAAGATTTAATTATATTTTTTTTAAAAAAAACTTTAGAATACGCAGTTGTACGGTATACTACCAAACATGTCAAGTAATAATAATAATAATATATATAATATACATAATATACATGCATGCATGATTAGAAGAGTAATAAAATAATAGTTTTGAAAAGGAAGGTGACATGGCTTGAGGGTCACGTCTTAACGCGTACCGGATCACGTGCGGGCGCGCCTGTCCACGCACGGAACAAACAAGCCCAATCCGTTAAGCAACATCCATTCCTATTCCAATTCCAATTCCTATTCTTATTCCCCAAATCTCAATAATTTAAATTAATTAATTAATTTATTTTTCTAAAACTTATTAATTATTCAATCTTAGGAATAAAGAACAAGGAATTATCATTATTATCACACGATCCCAATATTCTCCTACACTGCTTCATTGACCACGTTTCTCACCTTTTCATTTTTCCCAAACTACCCTTTTTTTATATTTATATTGACCTCATTCCATTAGTTAATTTTAAATATTTTTTTTATATGATAAAATAAGCCAACCATCTCGTACTTTAGAGGCACATCATCACTTACATAAAAAAAATAAAATTAAGATAAATTTTTTTATAATTCTGACCCAAATCTTCTCAGCTATAAAATATTAGTAAGTAATAATATGTACTTGATATAAACTCAAAATAGCCTGTAAAAACTGTGTTCTTGGGTGAGAGTATAAAGCTAGATTACCGATTTTTGACACTGTCCCAAACAAATTGTTTGTCTCCATTCATTCATGAAAAAAATAATAATAATAAAATAAAATAATATATTAAATAAATAAAATGTTGAGGGGTATAATCGTCATTTTCACTGGCTTTGTTTTAACTCGAACGGAGATGGAGCTAATCCCCGTGCCGTGCGTGCCGTGCCGTTAAAATCGTTGACCAAATCCCCGCCGCTTTGGCTTAAGAGATCCCCATCAACGGCTGACAGATTGCTACGTGTCTCAAAGCGCCGGCACACCAGTTGCTTCTCCGGCGCGGACACCGTTTCTGTCTCGCTGATCCTCCGGCATATCTTACCGCGGCTCAACGACATCCCGTGGGACCCACGTGATCACAAACGGACAAAAACTCCTCGCATGTGTGCTTTGTCATCTAGCGCGGACCGTTGGGTGTAGTGGGACCAGGATAAGGACACGTGGACATCAACTCATGATCTTGTGACACGTGTGAAATGATATGGAAAGTCATCACACGTGTCAAGCTCGTGAGGGTATCGTGTCAAGGAGGTTAGCGGCGGGAACAAGCCTGATAGGCCGCACGCGAACGGTCTCCTCGAGCGCCACGTGTGTTGCTTATCCCGAGACCTTATCACCGTAATGGCCCGGAGCCGCCTTGATGTGACACGTGGACTGTATGTGGGCCCATCTCTACGCATGCAATAATGCACATATCTGTACGTATTTACATACCAACAACTATAAAATGTATTTTTTTAATTCAGTTGAAAAATAAGGTATATGTTTTCATTAGAATAATTTTAAATTTATATCTAATTTTTTTTAATAATATATCTTTTGAAAATTTTAACATGAACTTTAAGATATTTAATTGATATTATTAAATAAACATAATTCTGACTGACTTAACGAAACCAAACCTCAAAATTACTAATCCAATGTTGGGTTTTATTTATTACAAACTGTACAACATCATTAACTCTCCTAAAATATATACCCTCACCATTCGAGTACTAATAGATGCGATAGATGATAGTCATTCTGCTATGTAATCTAAAATAATATGGAATAAATTATATATATATATATATAATTTCATATGGCTCATATATAGTCGCACAACGGATTTCGTTATTTTTTTTAAGGAATACAATTAAATAGGTTGGGATGCAAGGACAATATCACCCAATATAGTATATGAGATATTTTTGTATATATATATATATATATATATATATATATATATATATATATATATATTCTAAAATTATGATATTATATATGGTATTGTAATTTCTCTGTTTATATGATGAATAAGACAATACATTCACTTTAATCTCGAGATATATATAGAAATATTGACGAACTCTTATAAATGATACATTGTTAATTTTTATTTTATTATATTTATTTATTTATTGCATTATTAATTTTTCAACAACTCATGTATATTATTATATTTTGAATAATTCATGGAATAATATTACGAACCTTAATTAAATAACAAGGGGGAAAGGGTTGGTGTTATGGGTGTCATGTTATTGTGACCTCAAATTTAGCGGTAAGCCAGTGAGTAGCTGCACTAAATTAATGGCCTAACTAATCAACTCTTTCTAACCAACTTTTATTTTATTTTATTTTATTTCTCAAATTTGGAACAATTACCATTAAAGAGAAAAAAAATTGACTTCATTTTATCTAATGTTATTTTTTTTTCAGATTAATAAAATAATGATATATATATATATTGTATTTTTTTATGGAGCAAAAATTTAACTCATTTATATTTGGCTTAATTTATAATCAATAATATTTCATGGATTTGCTGAAAGGCAAAGAAATCAAAGAAATCTTTTTCTTGCATTCCTTTGTTTTAAATCCTCCATGCAAGCATTGTGTATGACCAAACCTAATTCAATTCAAGCATTCAAGTTTGCATCCAATTTATGCATGACATGACTAAGGACTAATTAATAATATTGTATTAATTTTTTTAAAAAATTATGGTTAGACTTGTTTGCATTTTGATTGATAGAGTTTGATTAGGCAACTAATTTTTTAGACATTAAGAAAGCACACTTTGGTTGTTGTTTTGTTTATAAAGTAGAAGGATGAGACAAAACCATATCCGATTCATAATATTTTATTATTAATAAAAGTGTGCGTAATCAAGATAAATTTTTCTATAAATAGATTATAGCAAAAAGTTTTTGATTGTACTCAAACTCTAAAATACGACAACCGGAATTTTTGAATTTTTGTTGTAGAATTCAATCTTAAAAATACGAAAATAATTTTAAATTATTTCTTTATACTAATTAATTTGACTTATTGCTTTTTTAAAGATTATTTATATTTATTTAAATAAAATATTAAATTTTCGTAGAGTTTAATTTTAGAACACCGAAATATTTCAATTGTTTCTATAGAATAATTAATTTGACTTGTCCTGTTATAATTTATAAAGTTATTTTTTAATATTCCTTTAAATGTTTTATTATTATAGTTGATAAAATAGTAATAAATTGTATTAATGGGCTATTATTATTACTAATTATTACTTACCATTATTATGTTAAGAAATCTTGAAAATTTTAAAAAATACAAAAATAATAGTAGAAAGCAATTTAAGAAAGCTATTTTTTTTTAAATATTCAATTTCCTGGATTCTTATTATATTGAAATTGGATTTATTCATTGAATTTTTTTAATTAATACATATATTATGTATCAATATTGCTACATTGAACTTGAGAATAAAATCAAAAATCAATTTAAAGTTTCTTTTATTTAATCGGGATCTTTCAAATAATGACCAAAAAAATATGGCCCTTTTTTTCTTATTTTTTTAGAAATCACTTAATTTTTGTCATATTCTCATTTTTGTATTTTTTTCTACAATGTAAAAAAAATCCAAATTAATTAGAATTAAAAATTATATTATTATTTTTTACAAATTCTCCAAATCATGGTCTTGCTCATAAATATTACATATTTTTCATTCAAATCCTTAAAATATTAGAAATTGGATATTACAGAATTTATACATTTTAAATTTCAAGAATATAAGAAAAAAACCCTAATTAAATCTATTAAAAAAATTAGAATAAACATCAAGGACCCTTTTTGCAAAAAGTACACAGTCCGTTCCCAAAAACCAGTGTAAGAACTGTTGTACTGAATATTATTTCAAAAACCAACCCAGAACTTGTTACCTATCCACGTGTCAACAAAAGTATCCGTTCGATCGCCAAATCAAGCTATTAAAAACCGTACACGTGGAAATGTTCGATTCTTGGTCACTTTTAACGGTCTGCGTACTGGTTTCCTGCACGGAAAGCAACAGACCCGCCAAATGACCGTGCGATTCTTCGGCGATTTAGCGCAGGGGTAAAATAGTCAATCAAATCAAAATACCTAAAAATTTCTCTCTCTAAAAAAGATATGGTTTTGTTTTCTTTCTCTCTCTAAAAAGTTTTTTCAGTTTATATAAACTTCTACCCTTTCCTCTCCTGCGCTCATCGCCAACCATGCGGACTCGGAGCGGATCCTTCTACCCAAAAAAACCCGAATCCGATAAGGGGAACACTAGCACCACCACTGGAAACAAGAGAAGAAGACGAGATATCGGATTCGGGTCTGCATGCGGACATGATCCGACCCGCAAGCGATCGAAACCCGGCGGCGACCTTGGCCCAGACTTGTTCGAATGGCTCCACGACGACCTCGTTCTCTACATCCTCTCCAAGCTCGCCACCGTCGCTGCTGCTCCGGCGGATCTCATCAACGTCCTCCTCACGTACGATCTTCATCACCATCGATCTCTGCAATGTTTTTTTATTTATTTAATGGATTTTTTTAGGGTTTTTCGTTTTTGGTTCTGATTTTTGGGGGTGTTTGTGGGTTGTTGTAGTTGCAAGAGATTCAGTGGGTTGGGGATGAATCCTTTGGTTTTGTTGAAAGCTTCGAAGAAATCAATGGCGATTAGGGCTAAGAATTGGTCCGAATCCGCTCACAAATTCTTGAAGATTTGCTCCGATGCCGGCAATCTTGAGTCTTGCTACACTCTCGGAATGGTTCGCCCCTTTTTTTTCTTCAATTTACTCCATTTTTCTTCTCAAATTTGAAAGATTGGAAAAAGAAAGGAGGAATTTTTATTTTTATATTTGTAAAAATAATAATAATAATAATAATAATAATAATTAGGGTTTAAATTGTTCACAGATCCGGTTCTACTGCTTAGCGAGCCGAGGGAGCGGCGCGGCGTTGATGGCTCGAGCCGCCATGGCTTCACACCCAGCGGCTCTCTACTCGCTAGCCATCATCCAATTCAACGGCAGCGGCGGCTCCAAGTCGGACAAAAGACCTCCGCGCTGGCGCCGCCCTTTGCGCCCGCGCAGCCCTTCTCGGCCACGTCGACGCCCTCCGCGAGCTCGGCCACTGTCTCCAAGACGGGTACGGAGTCCGTCGCTCCATACCCGATGGCCGGCGCTTCCTCCTCCACGCCAACGCCCGTGAGCTCGCCGCCGCCTTGGCTTCGCGCCAGCCACTGGCAACCGTCCCTCTTGTAGGATCCCCGTGCCCTCTCTTATCGGATTTTCGGATGCGTGATTCTACAATCCCGACCCGCACCCGGCGAACCGGTTTCTGATCGAGTGGTTCGGTTCGAGAGGGGTTGGGTCGGATGGGTTGAGGCCGTGCTCGCACGTGGGATGTGGGCGTGTGGAAACTAGACGGCATGAGTTTAGACGGTGCTCAGTTTGTGGCGCCGTTAACTATTGCTCACGTGCTTGTCAGGCTTTGGATTGGAAGTTGGTTCATAAGGCCCAGTGCTCGCCTATGGACCGGTGGGCCCATGTTGCTGAACCCGGTCCCGGTTCAGTGATCCGGCTCGGTTCACTCTAAGGTTTTTGCATAGCAGAAGAGGAAAGGGAGAGGTTTCTTTCTTTTCTTGTTTTTTTCTTTGTTTTGTTTTTATTTGTTGTTTTATTTATAGAGTTTTTTTGTTTTTGGGGGAAAAAGGGGATATTTAGATGGGCGGTTTATTGTTTGTGTTGATCTTTCGATGGTTTGGAGGAGGAATGGAGGGTCTGTTCAAGAATTATTATTATTATTATTATTATTATTATTTATTTATTTATTATAAATATTGATATTGTATATATATATATAGCTATACTATATATATATATATATACATATTAACATGGGTATGAGTTGAGAATTAATCCTCTAATCCATATATCCTCGTTTCTATATGAATATATGTTATATATATTAGGGGTATGTATACGAGTTGAGCATATGTTACCATTAATGAATGTTGAATTTGAAATTTTTTTAATTATATTATTATTATTATTATTATTATTTTCAATGAATGCCATTTGAAATTTTTTTTAATTATATTATTTTTATTTTTTTAATAAGATCAAGTTTTAGTAGGTCATGAGGTTTTTTTGTTTTTGTTTTGAGAATTTTGTTTTGGTTAAATTCAGTATTAATTAATTAAATAAATTAATTAACTATAACTTTGCTTGCATTCTGTTATCTCAACCATTTCATCCCATATATGGAGTTGTTAGATGTGACGGGTGATCTTGGCTGAAGGTGATGGATGCAAATCGTTTAGCATTCAAATTCACTTTTTCTAATGTTTTCACTATCATGTTTTGGAAATAATATGATAAGAATGACCTTTCCAATGGAGAAAAAACATAAAGATAACTTTTTTGCTTAGTTGAAAAATTATTACTTTTTTGCTTAGTTGAAAAATTATTATTATTTTATAAATAAAGGTGAGTGGTTTGTCGCTTTGTAATATATATATATATATATAATATAAGAACAGAGTGTACTTATTGAGCATTAATTCCCTAACTATATAAATTAATTTTTGGTTTTTATTTTTGTTCAAGTTTTTCTTATATTGGTTGAAATTAAATTTAAGACATATAATAAAAAGTATTGGAAATAATTAACTAAACTTTTGTTTCAATTTGTGATGAGTTTTTAAGCATATAAATAAATTAAATTTGCGAATGACTATTGGGTATGTTAGTATTGGATTTTTTGTATAGGGTGTTCGTCCTATCGAGGAAGCGGGCTTAAATCTTAGCTTATGCAGAGGAGAAAAAATAGGTATTATAGAGCTCAACTTCATGCGTAAAGTCCCGTCCTTAACATGTGGTAGCTTGTCCATATTTGTAAAATTTTTTTAAAAAAAACTTTACGTTTCAACTGAAGCCAAATTATAATTTTTATAGCGGAGTATCTAATCGATCAATTTCCCTTCAAAAATATAACACCCGAGCTCGGGATTTTACATGTTACATCTTAAGCATAGAAAATGAATGTAATATATAAAACTATCGGTGTAACAATATAACTAACTAATAAGCCCAACGACCGCGAGTCTATTGAGTACACGGGTCGCTCGATAGAGCTCTCACCGAGTGGTGAGAGTTCGATTCTCACTGAGGCGCATTTCCGGGAGTTATGAATAGTGGTTGTGTACGAGTGGTTCCAGCGCCCACGTGAGAGCGGCCTCGTCCCCACTTATTCCACCGAGGCTTGTGCACGTCCCTGGGGTCTCTAGTGGATTCGCCCCGCTCCTCTTCCCAAAAACAATATAACTAACAAACATTAAAGTAAAGTGGTGAGAATTTTAAAACTAGAAAGAGTGATTTTAGACAAGGAAAAGCAAGAAAGCAAGCAAAGGTCCTTCATAACCTTGAAAATCGAAAAGTTTTTATTTATTTATTAAAGTTTAGCATCAATGATTTACAATATTTATGTTGGTTATTTATCTTTGACATTAAGGCATTTCAAATGGTTCATCACATGCCCTAACATGGGGGGACTAGTGATAACACTCATTAGGTCCATGTCC
Organism: Dioscorea cayenensis subsp. rotundata; assembly: GCF_009730915.1. NCBI lineage: Eukaryota > Viridiplantae > Streptophyta > Magnoliopsida > Dioscoreales > Dioscoreaceae > Dioscorea > Dioscorea cayenensis. The sequence goes on along the minus strand of NC_052480.1, from coordinate 20,804,681 downwards.
CTTCAAGCAACACTCCCAAGTCACACTTGATAAGACCATGGTCAAACAACTAACAATGATGGGAAGGATGAGGCTTCTAAACTCTTATACTTGCGGTCATGATATGCTCTATCTTTAGCACCTTTTTATTTATTTTAAATAAAATTAATTAATTTCTTGAGTATCAATCAATAATATAAATAATTCTCTTAACTTTAATAGTTGTATTCACATTTTTCTTGCTTTATTTCTTTTTTTTTTTGTTATGATGATATCCAAATCATTTTGCTTAACTTAGCAATGATGGTTGAGTTTATGTAAAATAGTTTGAGCATATGTTTTATGTGATAAATATACATTTATTATATAAAATATATAAGGATAATGTTAAAAGATCAATATTATTGAAGATTCTACTTCAACAACAAAAGATTTTCATCCAAATAAATGTGGGACATATGTTATTGCATAGAAGTGATGGGGAATGATACTGTTAACTTATATGCACATAAAGAATCCATCTAATAGCTGATGTGGGACTAAAAAGGGTTCTATTACATAACCCCACCAATTAAATATTGTTGCCTTCGCCATTATAGATTAATTTGGGTGTCAGACCCTGAGGCCTAACTCTGGGGCCCACTAGGGTTTAACCCGCTGCTCACACCCGCTTGGATATGACGCGGAGCCATCCCCAACTGTGTCCACACACCAGTTCTCAACGAAAGAACCATTGTTATTGCACACAAGTGGAGGGAGAGAGTGGACCCCAAAAAGACCGACTCGATGGAGAAGGATGCCCTCACTTATATGCACACAAGGATTCCATTTAATAGCCGATGTGGGACTTAAGGGGTTCTATTACACCATACCATCATATATTAATTTAGGCTCCATTATATATAAGTAGTAAATTCCCCAGAGGATTCAAATAGCATTTTCTATTTATAATTATTTTGTTAAGTTAGGTTAATGACACATTATAATTATATTAATTAAATATACTGAGAGTGAAAAGGTCTAATCACTGAATTAGTACATTTAGTATTCTCTTTCTTCCTTTTTGATCCCCACAATCCAAATTCTTTATATATTAAGTCCGGGAATCTCGGGTCCAGTATTTTTTAAACTGAGTAAATCAACTACAAAATGGAAGGTCATTAATTTTGATGTTTGTTGTTGTCGATGTGTTTTTTTTGAAATAAAATATTAATAAACTATTAAGAAAAAATAAAAATAATAAAAACATTGCGTTTCGGGTTTTGATATGGCAACGTGGATCCAAACCAAAACTTAAGTTTCTTCTATTCTCTTCCCTTGTGGCCTCCTCTACCACTATGACGAAACCACCGCCGCCACAACCATCAATGCATCATTCTCTACTGCAAGCCTATGCAATCATTCGCAACAAGGATAAAATTCGTCATTGCAACTTATTGGCCCTGTTTGAATACTCGAGTAGTTGATAATTGTATAATTGAACATAATTTTATACTACTTTATGCACTTGATTGACATGTATTACGGTGTTTATTTGGAAGATAATGCATAATATAATATAAAAAAATGTAATTTCAGGTGACGAGCAGTGTATAATGAGAAGAGGTAGCCAAAAGAAGTGATGTTGATTGAATACGAAGCAGATAGAGCTCTCTTGACACCTATAGCAAGGGAATAGGGCAAACAAGTCACCTCATAGCCTTCTTATAGTCGGACTTTACTATTATAAGCATTATCTAGAGAACTTTATGCCCATAAGGAGGAGCATAACTACGAGATAGAGGGACTTATGGGTAGGCCTTATACCTGTAAGTTGGATCGTTAAGGGCAATTTGAGAAGTTTACTAGGAGTAGAATATGCCGTAAAAGGAGGTTGTAAGCGCTAATCTAGAGGAATTTATGGTCCAACACTTAAGGCCGTGAACCCGAACCATAACATCATGATAGAAGACCTTACAAATAGAGCTTATGATCATAAGATGCCCTCAAGGCATGTGGCCCATCATCTTCATCTCTTTACTACCTTATTCTTACGCCCAGTAAGTAGCTTGTAAGTGGTTAGGTATAAAAGACTTTACTAATGGTTTTTGGACAATCTTTGTACAACCAAGGAAGGAAGAAAGGGGGAGAGATTCTTAGAGATTTCTCTATCAATCTAACAAAGGGAAAGGCTCATTCACCACCTAGGGCACTATTGGAGCCGTGGAGGAGTATTTTTGGCAAGCGTTTATGGAAGATAGGTGGAAGGTCATCGGCATTCCAAAGCGAGTGGAGAGAAAAGGGGTTTTCCATGTTTTCATTTATTTCTCTTGCAACTATTGGATTGTATGAGTGTTCTCTCTCAATAGAGAACTAACTTCTTGGTGTTTGCCCATAGATGAAATCTAGGGTTTATACTTTGATTGACAATGGTTGTAATTTTGGATGCTTTTATGTTAATTGATTAATTGCAATCTATTGTGTTGAATTCAATTGTGTATTTCAATTGTTTTAGATTCTTTCTAGCGAAAACTGAGAATTCATGATTGATGTATTTCTGTGGACAATTGAAAAATTCACCTAGTATAGATATCCTGCAATTCAAGGGGATCATGAGTCAGCCTAGAAATAGGGCACTCAACACAAGAAAAACTACTTTTTGCTATGACCAGTTACCGCCACAAAAATATAAATATCATCGCAAAATGTTTTTTGTGATGGCATATGACTGTTGGAAGTCATCGTATCTGCTTCCATCGCAAAAGATAGTTTTTGCAACCAACCATCGCAAAAAAATAGTTACTGCGACACCAAAGTGTCATTATAAAAAATTAAATATCTAGTCACAAAAAACATTAATAATGCTACAAATTAAGGCAATGAAATGTTTTTCTCAACAACAACTACTTGTCACAATTGGTGTTTTTAGTGATGACATATTATTCGTCGCAAACGGTCTTATTTGCAACAAATAGTAATCCATTGCAATAGATTATTATTTGCGACTAACTATTATCCTTCAGGAATGAATATTTTTTACGAATAGTTGTGGATCGTTGCAAATGAGTGTTATTTGCAACCAATGGGCAATGGTTGCAAATGAATCCTTTTGATGTGAATTGATGTCCATCGCAAATAAAATCTTATTTGTGACCAAGTCATTGCAAATGCTTTATGAATAAATGTGTAGCATACACCTGATTAATTAGAGTCCTATATTACAATATAATTTAAATTATATAACAACAAGTTTACGTATAACAAACTCATTTACCACAACATTGACTCAATTCAACATGTGAGCCCAATAGTAGGTTAACATCACTTCATGTCTAACAAAATTAAGTATTATAGGCTTCTACAAAACATTGACACAATAAAAGTTCAAAACATGAAACTAAATAAGTGTACAAAATTAAGTGTCACAGACTTTTATTAAGCATTGACAAGATAAAAGTTTTAAAAATGAAATTCACTGAGAGTTGAAAACATTTAAATCTTCAATCATCATCATTGTCATCTTACCACTATCTTTATTTTCGTCGTTATCATCATCGTCGTCATCTTTTTTAGAATCTTCCTCGAAGCTATTCTCATTGTTATCTTTTTCATTAGTATTTTCATGAGGGGCATATCTCATATTTTCTTGAGAATTACCTATCACATCTCTAGGATCATTATCATCTCCCTATACACAAACATAATAAATGAAAACAATTTAGAAATCAATACTGCACTATTAAAAGGGAAAAATGTGCATTAAAGCAAGAGATGCATATATAAATTAGATAGGGATATTAAATAATTTTAGTGACGAGATAATTAATTATAGGATTTCTGATATACTATAAACATAATAGTATTAAAGGAAAAGGAATGTGATGACATAAGTGGAAAATGAATGGGAGATCATAAATTAAGATAACATAAAGACATACTTTACACTAGCAACAATTTAAAAATCATATAAACATAGTCATTAAAAACATTAAATAATATTATTATACCTGGGTAGCTAATTATATATTAGATAATCCCAAACTTTGCAACACTGTTTGAACCATAATGGGTACTTGTTGTTGCAATTTATCAATAGTAGCTCCATTTGCTTGAAATGACCCTCCCATTCTTTTTCCTTTCTCTTTTGAATTTCTTTGCATCTTTTGCTACATATTTGAGGGGAACCACTACCATATACATTTTTTCCTTGAATACCGGTACCAAATCCAAGAACATGACCATGGCTAGGTTCTCTTGTAACATCACAATATATTTCGCATTCATTTACCATAAAACCCTTAGATGTTGAAGTTGACCTAATATTATCCATTTGATCTCAGACATTGAAAAAATAATTACAAATATTCATTACAATAGTAAGAGTTAAATGATAAAAAAAACATTTATACCCATAGATCTTTTTATTTCTCAGTAGCCCAAGTTTCTCCATCCCTTTTAGTGTGGAATTTTTTTTTAAAGCAAACAATTGGGCCTAGCTTTGAACCTGTCTCTTTAACCAGAGGTAATTTTAAGAATGCTCAATTTTAAAGACATAAAATATGTATCCATAGAAAATATTAAATAGTTAAACACAAATAGTAGTTACCATGCCACTCCTAAGCTTGGGCTTAGAAACTCTACCAGTAGTATGAATGATTTGAGATTTTGATCGATTAACTTTATTCTCATCACTTTTGTGCTGCATACATACCAAGAATATAAGAGTTTTCACTTACTCTTAATAGAATTAAAAACCCAAAACAATATATATATATATAACCTGCCAATTATCTCCCATCCATTTGTCTACCATTTCTTTCCACACATTAATAATAATGAAAGAAGGTGGGTGTTTGTAATGATCATCTCTAGTTTCATGCTTCTCAAAGATTGATTGCCTTATACGCAACATCCAATCAGAATATCAGCACATACTAAAGTCTCAAATGCTTTCTTTATTTCTTCTTTTAATTTGATTGTGTGAGAACCCTGCGACCAACAATCGAGCAAAAAGAGTATCTAACTCTGATTGTCGATATTGAGAATAAGATGTTCATGGACCATTAATTTTTTGATAGAAGAGAACATGTATTTCACTATTGTCTTTTGGTGTTATAATCCTGTACATTTATGAAAAAATAATACCATAAATTAAATTGTCTAAATGATAGAAGTAAGTTACAAAATTATAACAAGGTCACTAGTCAAAAACAAAAGAAAAAAGAAACATACATAGAATAAATCATGAAAGAAAAATAGTAGATTATTTGTACATTCGACCAAGTAAGTGAAGTTTAAATATGTGAAAGTACAATTGGTTGTGATGTAGGTAGATTTCAGGCCAATTTCCTAATCACACGATGACAAAACAAGTATTTTAAGTAAATAAATCAACTTTCTTCAATGAACAATATAGGTAAGAAAAAAAATGCAAAAGTAGAAAAAAAAATCAAATCTAAAGAATATAAATTCTATGCTCGTAGAATATAAGAAGGTCAACCAGAGGAAGTGGAAAGGAACCTCATGGTCACAATCCAAAGCTCTAGCCACAAACATGAGCCAACAAAATTGTAGGCTTAAATATACATCTCAATTCCATCTCTTATATTAACTTAATTATGGTACATAACTCACACATCCCAAAAAAGAAAAAAAAAACATAGAGCAGGAAGGGAACAATAGTAGTATAGCTCACCATCTAAAGCTGAATGGATAAGTATTGATCCAATTTCACCACATAATCAAAACGTAACCTACAATCTTTTTTTTATTTTTTGGGAAAAAAAATCTTTCAATCAATTTCATTCCATGAATACCTCAATTTACAAAAGCAAATGATCAAATTTCAGCTACCACACCATCATCATCATAACACTCCAATCCACAATCAAATTGACAAACATGCTAACAAAACAACATACCATCTTATCACAAATTTCCAAATGGAAGAAAAAAAATCACAAAGCAGAGACTTAGCTCAATGATAATAATCCTTTCACTGTATTTCGATAAACTAACAACATAAATGTACATATGTATATGTATCAACTAGAATAAAAAATAAAAAAGGATAAATACTTGTGTCTAGTCTAAATTAGTTATACGGAAAGCATGCCAAATAAAAGGAGCATTAGAAACACAACAAACATTAGCTTTTAAAACCAGTGATTTTCAAAATTTAAACTAAAAAAACAGAGCAATACCCTAAAATAAAAAAAAAGTAAAATATAAGGAAAAGATGGCATGAATACATGTATTATAGTTTCAACCTTGGCTTTTTCTTTCCTTTTCTCGTATCAAGTGGACTAATAAATTATAATTATCTATATATATGTACTCAAGAAACTATTTATACAAAAAATAACCTATCTCAACACATCTCTCTCTTTACCACTTTTTAACAAATAATATTACATAAAACCGACAAAAAGAGAATTTAGGATTAACACAATGGTAATAGTAACGATATATATAAGAAAATTCTAAAAGAAGAAAATTATTTTCACTCGGTTTAGTCATTGGATCAATCCCTGTACTTTCTCTCTCTATCTCTCTCACGCTCCTCTTTTGTTCTCTACAATCCAAATTCCTCACATTGGGTTCTTGCACGTCTTAAACTGGGTAAATCAAGTCCAAAAAGAAATGGTTAGCAGTTCTTCCAATTGTTTATTTCTATGAACTGTTAGAAAAATAATAAATAATAAAAAATTAAGTTTCGGGTTTGAATTCTGGAACCAAACTAAATGAATAAAGTAAAAAAAAAAAAAATACAAATATGATTACAAGGCTAATTGGAAACTCTATTAGAAATTAGGGCTTTTGCCACCAACAATTTCAGTATCTAATGTATTATATTTGGTGGCTAAATTAATCTAGCGACCAAATTGATAGTCACAATTGTTGGTGGCTAAAACCATGATAGCAGATTTGTTAGCAACCAATTGCATCTTCGATAGCAAAAATTTGCTATGACAATTTTGGTCACAAACAATATAAAACTGTCATTAACTAATATGTAGTGCAACTTACTTTAGTTACTTTTTTTTTGTTGTCAATCGGTTAATAGGATATAAGTAGTTTATACAACTTATTTTACCATCTGGTTTTCGATAGCTATTTGGTTACTATATTTGTAATTGCTTTTGGTTGTAAAATTGGTCACTATTTTACAACTGCTTTGTAGTGGCTAACTTTCAATTGCTTCTGGTTATGAAATTGATCACTATTTATTTGCTAATATTGGTTACTAATGCTATAACTTCATGTTGCAAAATTGGTCGCTATTTTGTGGCTAATTATCATGCACTGGAATGGTTGCTAATTCAATTACTAACATTGGGTGCTAAATTTACAAATAAATGTAATTGCTGACATCGAAACTAAAGATAACAATTAAATTAAAATGCTAGTTTAAGTAAAATATTGATTACACTTGTCACAACCTACTAAAATAGTCCATAACAGTTGTTAACAATGTTAAACATTCAACAATCCAAAATTCTAAATATCCGACATATAAAATTACAAACAATGCATCACTACTAAATACTAGACTTAGATGTCCCGATTGTAAGGTGAACTTCAAACAAAAATTTTAGTAGATATTTCATCTTTTTAGTTTCTTTTCCAACAAATCATGCTTTGGCTCCATCTCATCTAATCGCTATTTTATTCTTCTTTCTTCTCTTGTTGTTTTCTATCTTCTCTTGATTCATAGATTGAGGATAGTCTACTACAGTATAATAGTTAAACCTCCCTAACACTATATAGTCGTTCTTTGCTTAGTCCATTACAAGCTTCTGACCATACAAGTTTAGAGTAATATTTTTCATTACTCATGTAGTCCTAATTATGCTTATGTTTGGTAATCTTCTCAAAATTTTCTTGTATTTAAATTTAAACATTATGAAATGAAGCAACAGATAGAACTATCTAGAACTAAAAGATAGAAATTTACGTAAATAACTCTTGATTTATCATCAAGAAAAGGACTGTGCCCTTGTCTTTTTGATGAGCGTGATTATATACCACAACAAGTAAAACTTCACATTTGTATTCCTTTCCTACAAAAAGTTTAAACAAATGATATTTATTTACAAAAACTTTACATTAGTGCAATAACCTCAAATATATAAAAGTAATAAAAACTTACTAGTGTTTCTTTTGTATTTTCAAATATTCTTGATCCCCCATTATGATTTGCTAATGACTCCTTTCTTCCTAATTTTCAATTGTTAGATGCTTTCTTCATCTTTGTTGCTATTTCTCCGCATCCCATAAATTATCTATCAACTTGTTCCAAATGTCAAGTAGTATTCAATATGGGTCTTTGTTATAACAGGCTGTATTGGGTGTTCCATCTCTGATTGCAAGTGCTCTTGCTTAAACCATATTTGTAGTGGTTTGCAATAAGCTTATTCCACCTTAGGCTTTTTGCTTTTTATTTTTTAATAGACCTTTTAGAATTTATATATTTAAGTTTATAAAAAAATTAAAATTAGTTTCAAAAGTTTATATAAAGAATTTTTTTTATTAAAATAAAAAAATTATTTTTTGGTTAAATTCAATTTATTTTATAACCATATATTTCATTTATTACATATTGTCATAAATTTAAATATTTTTATAAGTGATATATATATATATATATTACTAGTACATTAAACAATTTTAATAACTAAACTTTTTTTTATTAAACCTCATATCAAAATAAATTCATAATTTTTTTAAATTATTAATACATTTAAGCCAAATAAAATTTATCTTTTAATTGCTATTGTAATAATATTTACAATAATTATTATAATGAATTATTATATTTTTCTGATAGCTCTCAATCATATAAAAAGTTCCTCCGTGTCTAATAAAAATGGTTCTAATAACAAAAAACCAAATATTTTAATTAAAATATTAATTAATAAAGTAATAAAAAATAAAAAATCGTTAAAATTAAATATTAATTAATTAAGAATATTAGCCAAGATTATTAGCAGTTTGAAAACAATGAGGTTAGAAAATTCTAGTTACTAAAGAGATGCAGTCAAACTTGAAATGTTAATAATGCATAACAAATTATTATCATTTTATTTTTTTATTAAATTAGTACAATCATATTTTTAATGCAACCTACATAATGATAATAGAGAATTTGACTCCATACTACTCTATGTGAAATTAGTATAAAGTTTTTGTTTTATTTTATGACACTATAAAAGCAAGTGTAATGAATGTCATACCTACAATATATTTTGTAAAAGTAGTTATTGATATGGTGATTGATACAAGTGCAATGAATTTGCAGAAACTAAACTTCTTGTATTTATATGGGATAAATCTTAATAACATTGATACATTGATCTACTATAAAAAAAAAATTATAATGTAAAAAACTGACATTAATTTGGCAATTTTTGTTGACACTCTTGGCTTGGTTTCAATATCAACCGAACATTTTAACATCATTACTACTTATCAATAGTAGATTTGGCGTACAATCCCATCTACAAAATTTAGCTACTAATTTGGTGACAGATATATATTACGGTCACAAATTTACAGTCAAAATAATAATGACATGCAAAGGTAGACTCTAGCCAATTTAGTGGTCATCAGAAAAGGAATAAGAAACGAAAATTTTTACAACAAATATTTTACAAAACAAACATAATATTAAACCTCTAGTTTGCACAAATTAGAAAAACTCTTACCCGAAAAAATTATGTTAATCTACAGCTAATTTTGAGGGACACAAATTTTAGTCACAAATCTGTTGCAATGTATCAAACTTTGGCTAATTTAGTGATAGACCAAATTTGGTCTCAAATCGACCACCAAAATAGCGACTGAAATTTGGATGCAAAGTTGGCACTTAATCCCCCTCCTATTACCTTCAAAATTTAGCAATGGAAATTGCTACAAAATTATGATAGTCACAAATTTGGTTATAAATTGGTTGCAATTTCTTAAACTTTAGTTAATGTAGCGGTTGACCAATTTTGGTTGTAGATTTGTAACACAAATACTAACCACTACATGGTTGCAAAGTTGTTACATAATCTCTGAGTATTCACTCTAAAATTGAGCAACTAGAATTGCAACAAAATTGTGACAATATCAAATTTGGTTATAAATCGGTTACAATTTATTAAACATTTGCCAATTTCATGACCAACCAATTTTGATCATAAATTTATGATTGAAATAATAACCAAAATGGAGTCGTAGAAATAGCTCATAATTCATGCTCACTCCCACCAAAATTAGCAACCAAAAAAACATTAAATTTAAATTGTCTACCAAAAGTGCGACTAAAATTGCAACCAAAATTTCAACTGAGATTTGGTCACAGAGTTGGAGCATAATCGACAAAAATCTAATTGGTTACTTTTAGATTATGAACATAGTTAATTATGTTAAATGTGTAAACCTTGCAAAACCATAGTTAATTATGTTAAGTGTGTAAATCTTCCAAAACCATCACAAACCCTCTACTATTAGCCACAAAAATAGGCGGCTGCTAAAAATTTGTTGCGTAGTTATAACAGTGAAACATTATGCAAATGTCTAGAATTTTATTAATTCTATTTATTGCTCAACAGATGTATATATATATAGCAAATAAACAAGAATATTGTTTGGGAATTCAATTAAAACCTATTTTGGGTTAAAAGGCTGATGGGCTTTTTTATTGGACTCAATACAAACCCACATGTTTGTCACGGTACCTAGCTTATGAGAGTGATAAGAGGAATCAATTTAATATGGTACAGGACTTCCTTGATTCTCAATACAAACCCACATGTTAGTTTTAATTTTTGAAATCATTTATGTGATAACCTTAATCTCCAATTTAGATTTTAATGCTTTTAATAAATTAAATTAAAATTAAAATTAAAAATTTTCAATTATATATAAAAGAAACAGGTTAAGTGCATATATATGCCTCTAGATTTTAGCATTCAACTAAATTTTTAGGTATAGAAAATTATCATATCCACTTTTTTAAAAAATAATTATCATATAACAAAAATCTTAAAGAGTTTCAAAGAAGCAATGTAATTTTTAAAAGAAGTTTTTTTATAAAAATAATTGAAAATATAATTTCTATTACGTTTAAGTCTTTTTACATTAAATGTGGTATTAATAATGAAAAACGTTTATTACCTTTATTTGTTTTTTAAATAAATCTTCTGAGAAAAAAATTCAAAATCAATTATAACTATTGGAAAAATTATTTTTATCGAAAAGTGTGTTAATTGAATTTGTGAGCCTCACTGATTGATGATGAATATTGTTTGTTTTATAGAAAATGAATAGAAATAATTGTAAATAAAAAAAAAATTCATTATTTTCCTAGGGTCATGTTATTTAAACAAAATGGGCCAAAAATTATTCCTTTCTTTTTTTTCTTTGGGTTCACTTTGACGTAAGTGGGGGAGGTGAGGGATGTAAAGAAGTGAGAGGAAGTAATGGGCTTGTTCATTTGGGGGCAAATGATCTGAAGTGGGAAAATAGGAGAAATGCCACTTCTCTAAAGTGGGTGGAAGTGATATCACTTCCAGCACTTTTGGTGTTCATTTGTCAAAAAGTGAGAATATAAATGGAGAATTTAACTGTTATGTGAAGTTGTATGAGTTCAAAAAAGACTTTAGAAGTGAGGGGAATTAAGTTTTTATAAATTGACTCACTTTCAACCACTTCAGTAAAAAAATTACCGAAGTGAGTTTGGTTCAAAGTCCATTTCAGACAGAAGTGGGGGAAGTATCACTTTCTTCACTTCATGACAAATGAACACATGAAGTTGGGGAAGTTAGCCCACTTCCCCCACTTTCTCAACACTTCAGGTGAGGGAAGTCATATCACTTTCCTCACTTCTGATGCTTATTTTGAATGAAGTGCCACTTTCATGAAGTGCTCAATTTCCCATTTTTGATCTTCATTTAGTAGGGATAGTTATATTGGTGGCCACAAATGTTTTTAAATTATAATGCAATCGCCACAAGTTTTTTATTTGTAACCGGGCGTCCACAAATGTTTGTTCCCAGTGCATGCATGAGAGGCCACAAGGGCCTCTTTCTGGGCCAATTCCGGTGATAGTGCTGATGTGGCTGCTAGTTCAACATATTAAATTCAGAGAAATGTCTTACGTGACAGCCCAACACACCTCAAGTTAAGTAGTGGCCATGTCATCGTCAGCTCAGCCAAAGTCTTCTTCACCTCATCCCAATCTCGACCAGTAATTTCAGGTTCCCCAAAACCCTTCTTGTCCGAGCGCCCCCTTTTCTACCCCTAAGTCAGTGTCCTCCTTTTTGGTAAGCTTGGCTCTTGGCTTTGTCGTCTCCTCCCATCCATTAAGCTCTATTGCTTTGTGTGCTCGTGTCTCAAACATCGTTAAAGACAACATCTTCTCTGTAAATCCCACTAAACCCCTAGTGAAGGTACCTATCTCACTGCTTTAACATGAAACAAATCCTTGTTAATCAATAAAAGACCTTCTTTTTGTGGCATATCTATTACTTTTTTACCATTGTTTCCAGGTTTTATCATAAAAGCATTTTGCTTCTTCGATTAGGGATTTGTAGTACCAAGCGATTGTATTTAATGGTGTTTTACCTTTTCAACACATGAAGGGTTTGCCTTGCTTTATGAAGAAAAATTCTACTGCTTGTTTAATGTAGGTAATGACAATGAATGAGTGTATTTTGCGTATATATTTCTATAGACTAAAAGGCTTAATATATGACCATTCTTATGTTCAAAGGAGGTAGCCTCCCATTTTCCTCCAGCTTTGTTTAAGGAAGAATTTAATGGTTTCTTTAAACTGATTTCATATTATTGTTATCAGTTATGTTGTATATTATAATTTTGAGTACTTAGATGCAACAATTTATTTGATAAACTACAGAATTTTAAAAGGCTTGATTTAAAGATGAATTTAATGGTTTCTTTAAACTGAATTCATATTTTTGTTTGATTTCATATTATTGTTATCAATTATGTCCTGGTGTTGTTATACTATAATTATTTGTACTTAGATGCATTGAACATGGAAATTCTAAGATTAATCCATGGATTTGGGTAGAATTTAAAATACTTGATTTAAAGATGAATTTAATGGTTTCTTTAAACTAAATTCATAATTTGTTTGATTTCATATTGTTGTTATCAATTATGTCCTGGTGTCACCATATTATAATTCTTTGTACATAGATGCATTGAACATGGAATTTCTGAGATTTATCTATAAATCTGGGTAGAATTTAAAATGCTTGATTTAAAGATGAATGTAATGGTTTCTTTAACCTGAATTCATATTTTTGTTTGAATTTATATTGATGCTATTAATTATGTCTAGGTTTCAATGCATTTATTTTTTTTATGCTTGTTATCAACATTGAACTGATATGCTATTTTTTATTTATTTATTTATTTTTTTTATGTTTTGGAATCCATCAGATTTGATATTGGAGAGGTGTTAAATAGTACTGTTCAGCATGAATCTCAGGTAGAAAAGGATTTACATGATTCTGATTATGACTTTCCCTTAGGTGATGAAATTTACCAGGAAATCATGGATGAACAAAGAAAAAAATAAAGGAGGCAGATCAGTTGGTATCCCAGTCTTTCCACAAAAGAGTTGTGTAACACAAGGAGCTGGTGGTGGAGAAGTAAGTGAATCGGAGCATGACGAATCTGATGAGTTGTTGTCAGAGGCAAATTCAGATGGTGATGGTCATAGTAGGTTTGCAGAATTTAATGAAGAGAAGGAATTATATAACCTAAGGTTAAGGGTTGGAATGGTGTTTAGTGATTTTGACCAATTGAAGAATGCATGCAAAAACTGGGTGATTAAGAAGATTTCAGATATGGTTCCCCCAAAATGACAATAAAAGAGTCATTTGTGCATGTCATAACAAACAATGCTCATTTAGGATATATGCAGCTCACATGAGACAAGACAACCCATCCGTGCAAATTAAGAGTGCCAATTTTGATCATAGTTGTGGGTAGGTCTTCACTAATTTTCATGCGACTTCAAGGTGGCTTGCAACTAAACACTTTGACAAATTCAAGGTTGATCCAAATTGGAGCTACAATGGGATAATTAAACAAGTCAAGGATGATCATGGCTTCACAATATCTACTATGAAATCATGGAGAACCAAAAATTTGGCTATGATGTGGGTCAATGGAGATGAGGCTGAGCAGTACTTAAAACTTAGCAGGTACACAGCTGAACTTATGCAAAGTAATCTAGGGACCACAGTGATTTTGTGGAGGGATTAAGGTGTTTTCAAAGGCTTTTATGTCTACTTGAAGCTCTTGAAGGATGCATTCTGGTCAGGCTGTAGGCCATTTATAGGATTTGATAGATGTTCCCTGAAAGATCTGTATAGTGGGAAATTACTGTTAGTAGAAGGGGTTGACCCAAATGACTGCATATTTCCAATTGCATATGCAGTAGTTTTAACTGAGAATGGAGAGACTTAGACCTGGTTTATAGAGCTTTTGAGGGATGATTTGGAGATATAGAACAACTAATTTATCACAATAATGAGTGATCGTCAAAAGGTTATGTTTCATGCTTAAAATAAGTTCTATTTATGCTAGCTATTACTAATATTTGTTATGTACTTGCAGGGCTTAAAAAAGGTTGTCTAAGAAATATTGAAAATTATTGAACACAAAAATTGTGTTTGCCACGTTTACATTAATTTCAGGGAGAAATTCAGAGGCAAAGCCCTAAAAATTATATTTAGAATGCTGCAAGGGCCATATATCTGCCAAGGTTTAAGTATTGTCTTGGAGAAATAGAGAAAGTGGGCCTAGAAGCCAGAAAATGGCTTGATCATGCATACATGCCCCATGCAAGTCGGACCGGTCATTGTTTACAACCTTAAGCCTCGTGTGATATTCTTCTCAATAATATTTGTGAGTGTTTTAATAGGTACATACTTGATGCAAGGGATAAAGGAATCATCACAATGCTTGAGATGATAAAAGTGAAATTGATGAGGAGGTTGAAAAAGAATAAAGAGAAGATGCTGAAGTTCAAGGGAAATATATATCCAAAGATCCAAAAGAAGCTTGATAAGATGAAGGAGGAGAGTTAGAGCTACACCCTAGAATTTTCTGGTGGCCCTAAGGTGCAGATCACAGGTGTGGGAGGGACCTTCATTGTTGACATGGTTGAGAGAACTTGCACATGCAGGAGATGGGAGTTGACAGGGTTGCCTTGCCCTTATGTAATCAGTACAATATATGGCAATAATCAACAACATAAAGAGTTTGTACATGTATCCTACTTGGTGTCAACCTACATAAAGGTTTACCATCACTACATAAACCCAACAAACAATGAAGAGCTTTGGCCAGAAGTAGATGTGGCACAAGAGTTATGCCAACACCAATTGGGAGAAGAAAAAGGGGAAGGAGAGCAATAGCAAGGAGGGAAGAGGCTGAAGAGATTGAGAATGCCTTGCATGCATCAAAATTCAGTGCTGATACTTCTGTGAAAGGCAAACAAAAATTAAGTAGGAAAGGGTTAACCACAATCAAATGCAGTATCTGCCATGCAACAGGGCACAACAAAAGGTTTCATAAGAAAGTAAGTATTTCATACTTTTTTTTAGTTCCAATGCATAAGTTTAGTTAATTATGTTTGGACTGTGATGCACATGGTGGAGTTGTATTAAATGAGGTCTAATTAGTTGCCCTTTGCTCTTTGTTGTTATAATGGCAGGGAAGTACGAATGGACCTGCAATTGTTTGCCAAAAAAGACAAAAACTACCTACTGTAATGTGTTTATATATATATATATATATATTCAATGTTTACTATGAGTTTAAACTCAGGAATAATTTATTCTATTTTTTTTATTCACAAAGGAGAAGTACTGAGGCTCTTGTTCCAAAGAATGTCTTAATTGGGAGCATTGTAGCTCTAAATGAGATTGGGCAACCTCCTGATTTCAATACCCAGCAATCTAAGACAAGGCAAGTCAGTGACATTACCAGCCATGGGCCAGTGCTTAATGTCAGTATAAGTAGGTCTAGCAATGTTAGTGTGACTAACTTGGCAAATATGATCTAGTGCACTCAGTCTCTAGCTACAAATAGGGATTCTTCATCAGTCAGGGGTGGAGTAGATATGCAGTGTTTTGAGGGAGATGACAAACTCACATGATAACTTAGCATTGATGTTAATGGTTTTGCTATGAACTTTGTTTTAAATTGGTAGTACTATTCATGGTTTATAAACTTCGTTATCAATTGCCATTGATGTTAATGTCTTTGTTATGAACTTTGATTTCAATTACCAGTACTGTTAATGGTTTATGTTTGCAGTTGAATTTCTTATACTGTTAATGGTTTATGAACTTTGTTTTCAATCTCCAGAGTTAATGGTTTATGTTTGCAGTATTGTCAACTGCAGTTAAATTTTTAAATTTGTATTTTAAAAACTATATGGATTGCAACATGATCAGGTTGAATTTTCAAATTTGTATTTTTAAAATTGTATTCATTGCAGCATGATCAGGTTGTACATTTTGTAATCTGCATCCTCTGCAGCATGATCAAGTTCTTTATTTTAAACCTACATCAACCAAAGCATGATCAGGTTGTAAATTTTAAAATCTGTAACATTTGGAGCATGATTAGGTAAAATATGCATCATTGCATTTTAAAACATGTGCACACATATATAATGACCATATGCGGCATAAATTAACCTCACATAATTTAACTAATTAGGAGATATCAAATACAACCTCACATTCATTTGATTAACTAATACAAAGTAAATCAGTTAATTCCATTACATCTTCATAATATTCACTATAAATTAACTGAATTACAACCTCAATTACAATCATTTCATTTAATAAATCATCCGTGGCTAGCCCTAGCAGTGCTCTTGCTTGTGAATGATCTTAGTGCTTCATGCTTTTGGTTACATGTATCCATGGGTTCATAGTCCACTAGCGTTTTATGTGGGGTTGCACTCTCATCCTCTAGCGTCGTATCACCAAATTGGTTGTAAATGGCCCGTGCATGATCACCAATGGCATGGTCATCTCCAGCAACTAAACACAACTCATCAAAAAAGGTATAGTCTTATTTATATATTCTTTGGCTTTTGGTTGTCCCTGTGGAAAATAACACATGAAAAATTTATCCATTCATTAAATTATAGTGCTAGACATATTGAAGTAAACAACAAAAATAAATAAAAGCCATATACATCCATGAATGTTTGATAAGTCTCATCTTCAAGCACGAACATTTTTGACTAGTCATTCCAACCAACACCACCGAGATTCATAAGCTTCTTGATATCTTGATATTTTTATTTCAAAGTGCGCATGTGATTCTCCACATTTTCCGCATCATGCAAGAGGTGGGGAGCATGCTATTCACAACATTTGCTACTTCTACGAATGCTTGACATTTGAAAGATTTATCCACCTTTAGACCACTTCTTGTCATGTCTGTAAGCAATGGTATCAAGACATTATCCATTTTCTTTGTCCAAATTTTATTTGGCATTCCTTATGCTTATCATTTTGTACTCCCTCAGTAGTAGCACGTGAGTTAGACATCTTAGCAGCTACATTGGAAATTTTAAAAAAAAATTAGAGTATGAAACAAAGCAAAACATTAAACATGGTGATGAAGTAATAATATTGAAAAATAATACTTCATTCATATTTGAAAAAATTATTGGAACAACATCCAAAGAAATAAAAAGTTTAATATGTTGTTAGAATAATTAAAAAAACTAACAATTTTCATTAACATAAAAAAAGGTGGTCATGCCACATTTCATTAAAGTCCACTTAGACAATAATAGCTTTATTAATAGTGCAAGACATCTACATCAAATACAAAACAAAACTCATTTGAAACATTACAATGCCACTTGTGAAGTGCACCTATGTGAAACATAGGCATGCCACATTTCATCTTTGATGTTCTCACCTACTTCTCTCTACTGAATTTGAGCCTCACGTCGTTCACCTAACGTGCTAGGCCTATCATTTGTAGGTATTCCATTTTCATTACCTACATCTTCATGCACCACTATGTTATCTGGATCAATTTCTCTGACAAAATTATGTAACACACAACATCCAAGAACAAGATTGACTTGGGTTGTGAAATGATAGGAGTCCAAAATCTGAAACCGACTCTTTAAAAGCCCAAAGTTTTGTCTATTCTTGATCTAAGTTGAGAATGACGAAGATTGAAATATAACTTTTCAATAAGGAGATATGAAACCCTGTGTTGTTGTGTATCCGGCAACAACAAGGTAGTATTTACCTAGCATTAAATAAAAAAAATAATTTGAATAAATTTTCTAATGAAATTTAATAATTATGACAAATTGTGATGTTTGTTGTATTAATGGACATGGAGGAATATGCAACCCATATGGTGGTGGTTGTCATAATGGATCCTTTAATATCACATAATCGTTTACTGAACCTTGCCAACCAGCAATAATGTATGTAAATTTTAAATCCAAGTCACATTCCGCGAGGACATTCTATGTAATGCCCTTGCAGCCCTGAAATTTGCTAACTAGATTTGCACTGACCCTTGCATCTATGAGTCCCATCAACAAATCCAATGCAATCATGTGAACTAAAAGTCAATTATATTGTCTACGTGAAAATTTAAGCCAAATGAGAATAGAAAAAAGTACACCACACCTTCAAAAAAGGATAGAAATTTGGGTTAAATTCTATATCAGGTATTAATGTGCCCAGTTATTTGACAAATAAATCTCTGGTGCTACAAATTGCTTGAAGCACTTCATTAAAATATCTGCTCACCATTATCCCCAATCTAACAAAATCAACTTTTATTTCCTTATTCTTTGCATGGTGTCCTACAATGTGCAAGAACAATGCCACTTGTTCCTATATGGTGACATGGATGGTATCTCTCAAATGACCACATTCCCTTAGTATAGTGCAAAATTTGAGGAAGGTATAGACATCCGTATGTATTTAACATAGTTGTGGACACCACCATCTAATATCCGAGTCATGTGTGCACTTCGATGAATATCCCTAACCGAAGCAAGTTCACGGGGTAAAGCATTTTGTCTTTGTTTGCTTGACATCATTGCTAAAATGACAACCATAGCTACAAAGACAAGTATGTCGATGGAGATTAGTTCGGATACACTGTCATTTAGTCATTATAGACCTATATTGAAGTGGGGCATGTAAGCATAACTATTAATTCATTACATAAAATTTTGTAATATTCTTCACATATATAGCTAGACATTTAAACAATTCTCTATTTTTCTCCATATAAAAACAATTATCTCCATTATATTATCATGCAGATAGCGTGTAAAACATGGAACTCACATTTAAACTATTATGCAAGCATTTATCTCCTATTTTATTACCCTCATCTACAATTCATTTTCATGCAAATGATGGATATTCACCATGCTTAATTTTATTTCCAAGCCCATGTTCAACATTCTTAACTTGAATAAGGCCCATGAACTCATTTGATCCATCATTCCACCAAACTGGATGTGTCACGCCCCGAACCTAGAGCATTGACAAACGGCCGCATACCCTACAAGGTCATGACTAAGTAGGCACGCAAGGCCTCAAAAACCCGTCTCCACACTAGATAAAAACAACCTTTAACAAATACATTAACTTTTCAAAAACAACATAGAGGCACAATGCCCGATATATAATGGAAGCAAGTAACAAGTGTCTCACAAGACATTAAACATAAGACATAAGTTCTAGGTTCACAACAAGAAAGTTTATTAACTTGAAATATAACTAGGCGGCCACTTGCTCAACGACCCCGCTAAAACCGCCCCACCACCCAACCCTACTCCCCGATCCGAAGATAGAGAGAACAACTTAATGAGCTTGGGAGCCCAGTAAGCAACCATTAAAAATATCGGGATCATAAAAATTGTTCAATAATTTCTAAAAGTATATATAATGTAACAAAGCGGAATAAACAACAAAGTGAAATTCAAAAATCGAAAATAAATCATAACAAATTTCCTTTATCAAAATAACAAGCATATATGCCCCCCAACAACTAATGCCAAAACAAAATATCATAACTCATTTATTTAAACTCGTGACCCGAGTCGGATTTCGAACTCATAGGTTTTACCCTCGCGACCCGAGCCGTAATATCAAAAGCCGCTATTCTTCACCGACGAACGGTGCGAAACTATAGTTTCTATGTCGGCACGTGTCGACTACCGTCGCTGTTTAATCCCTCAGCGATGTGGTTATTGCATTGTTAATTGGGGACTACGAGTTTCTATAACAAAGATATGCTCGGTATGTCCAAAAATTATTGTCCACACAAAAATACTCGAAATTGATGATCCCTGCTTTTCAAGGAAAAATAATTCCAATTATTTTTAAAAATAAGATAATGCTAATGTCTCACCTCAATATTTAGAAATTTAATCAATTATGCGACAACAATAATTAATACTTAACAAGTATATTAAAATAATCCATTAATTTCTATAATAGAAGAAAATATGGTAATTGGAGTTTCTGAGAAAAGATTTAAATAAATAAATAAATAAATAATCCTAAATGCTCACATAAATCAGATATGTGATTGTAAATCTGAAATAAAAACAAATAAATAAATAAATAACTAAGAACCTTTTTCACACATGCTCACGAAAGTCAGAAGAATGAGCAAATCAAAAACTTTAATATATATTGAATAAAATTTAATTGAATGAATAACAGTAATGATAATACACCATTACCAAAAATAAATAAGTGTCACAAATACATCACATATTAATATTTATAGGTGATTTACTTACCTGACTAGCTAACACCAAAACTACAAGCACCACGAAATTAGGCTTCCACGTAACACTCTATATTTAAGAGTACATTCCAATGTATTAAAACGCTAAACATGCTACAAATACACAGAAATATACAGTGGATCAAATTCCTATCCTAACTATCATAACACTTAAAACATCCAACAATCTAATTTATACAAATGTACACATATTATATATAAATCTGTGTGTTAACTATTTACACATAAAACTTCTCCACTAATCCCTAAGAAATATCTAAAACAATTAATCAATTATAATATATATATATATATATATATCTACTGCAGAACCTCAACCAACTTTGTTCCATCCATCAAAAATTCAGTGGAATCTAAAAACTAAGCTTTTTTTAAAAGAAACAATACAATTCATCCATATATAGAACCTCGACTTGCATGAACACAACCATCTAATCCAAAAAAATTTAATATATATCTACATATATATATATATATATATTTGTTAAATTTAGAGTGCTAAAGGGGACGCCAACACCCCTAAATTCCACACTAATTTCAAAAAAATAATAATAACAATTTTATTATTTCTCAAATCAAGAATAATGTTTTTTTAACACAAAAAAACAACGTGATCATGAACATAGGCAACAATAATTTTTTTTTACAAATCAATATAAGAAATTTATTGTCCAATGGCTAGTTTCATCATGAAAAAAAATCAATCCACCAAGTACATAACATAATCCCTAAATAAGTACATTAAATAATACCACGATAAAATCTAGGAGATAAAAAAAAAATTTACCACTTAATCCCTAGATTTAGGATGAGAACGCTTACCTCACAACGATAACAACACAACCCTTGACGAAGAGGCCTATCTCCGTCCTCGCCACCGGCACCACACACACTAAAAAGAAAAGAGAAGAAGAAAGAGACAAGATCTCTCCCTCTTTCTTGGTCCAAACGGAAATCTATTTCGGGAGAAACAAAGAGGTGGCGGCTAGGGTTTGAAAACCTAATAAGGTAAAAAATTAAGAAAAAAAAATATTTAATAAAAAGGAAAGGTTTCTTTTCCTCTTCGGTAACCTCCACTCCACGATGAAAAAAATAAAAAGAATTAAATAAAAAAAAAACATGTGGGGGGCCCACAGGATGGTTTGAGAGCCGTCTCATAGTGAGATCCCACCCAAGAAAAAGAAGACTACTCACTATATAGTGAAATAAATAAATTGTTGCCTTGTTGGGATTTATCCAAAAGCTAGTTAAACTAAAATAATCACATAAAAAAAATTTACCTTCTTCATCAAAAGCTATAATAAACTAACATCTTGGAACTTTGCCAGAGAGAATAGACTCCAAAATGACCATACTAAGTCCGTAAAAAGAAGGTGGTCACAATAATCATAAAGCATCACCAATAACAGATCTTGATCAATAGAAATGATGGGACCAAAATATAATCAGATTAATTAAGTATTTGAATACATCCTGTAAGACTACTATCTAAATTTAACACTTAAACAAATGCCAAGCATTCACAATTAATGACTGTTTATTAGATAATTCTGATTAATTAAGTCTTTGAGCATCAATGGCGCTCAAGCCTAACAAGACGAAAGCGCACAGACGGCCATTGCGAATGTTTGAAGAAACAAGCCTTAGGTTTTATCATCATAGGCACCCATCACCAATCAAAGATCACCAAAAAAATCATAATTAAATCAAAGTAAAGATAAAAAAAAACTTAATTGTTGAAAACTAGAACAATAGATCAACAAGACCTCAAACATTCAAGGAAGAACTAAGCATGAGGGAAAGGTTCATCAGATTGCAAATGGAGATAATCAACAAGAAACGCAGAATTCATCCATAAATTGAAACAAAAACCATGAACAGAAGATCAATGAAGAGATTGAGAAAACCTAGATCGCCTTCAGACGTCTTTTTGCCAGTAACGTAGGGACTCAATCGGGGCGGTGAGGAGCGACGGTGGGTGGTTCCTGGCGATGGAAAAGACGTGGTGTTATCGGAGGAGATGACGGGAGGAGAAGGCGACACACACCGCTTCCACCTTAGGAGAAGGCTACGAGGGTGTTTTTTTAGGGCAACTTCCAGTGACTTTCAAAGATGTATAGAAGTGGGGGGAAGTGGCTTTTGATATGTGGCTCACTTCCCCCACTTCAGCTTCAAATATTTTGAAGCGGGGGAAATGCCCCACTTCAGAGCAAAAGAACATCGGAAGTGGGGGAAGTCAGTCCACTTCCCCCCACTTTCCCCCACTTACATCAAAGCGAACGCCCAATCTTGCATGTCTGTGTGTATATATATATATTATATTTGCCAACTTTTAGACCAAGGATAGATTTTTTCTTATTTTATATTCAAGTAAAGTAAAAGAAATTGAAAAAAAAATATTTTTTGGACTATTAGTATTGATTTATTGGTATCTAAGTGGTCTATTGGTATTTGGGTCCCAGTTAGAACCTTTTACAAGTGTTAAGAGCTCAAATCATGGGTGAGGATTTTTTGAGAGTGTAAGTAGTGGTTGTGTGCGGGTTGTCCCAACGCCCACGTGTGTACGGGCTCTGCTCCCACATGCTTCGTCAAAACTTGTGCAGGCCCCTGCCTTATTTAGCAGCCTAACCGCTCATCTTGGCACACAAAAAAAAATAAAAAATAAAAAATGAAGAAATAACTTAAATATGAGAAATGAAATTGGATTAGAACTTCATACACTAAATGGTTTCTAAAAGTTGTTGCTATTAGCAAAATTTTAATGTAGAGGAACAACAGAATTTAAGGCGAATTTATTGTTTATGGGATTTAGTGAATAAAAAACTAATGACAATGGTTTTTATTTTTTAATGAGTTTTGGAACAAATTATAAATGATGCTATTATGTAATTAAATTTACTTTGTTTTTCATTTCTTTTTTAAATATATATATAAATATATATATATTTTTTTATTTTTTCAGCTCATTTGCTGGGTATTGTTAATTCTATATGCAGTTATGTCACTTATCTTCTCATAGATATTTTACCTATAATGTACTTACAATTTAGATGCTTAAACTGTTATATATATATATATATATATATATATATGTAATACTGCTTTAAAATTATTAACATTGCAAAAATTTCACTGCATAGGGAGGGAATTTAAATAGTATGTATATATATATATATATATATATATATATCTTGTAAAGTTAGCAACTACATATTTGCACACGGTTGAGTTAAGTTACTACCCATGCATTATCATGTAATAATGAATGTAAATTATGTAAAAATTTTCACTGTATTATTTAAAATACCACACACACATATATATAAGTGTCACGTCCCAAATCCAATTTGGCAGCGGACAAATGACTGTACATCTACAAGGCAGAAACTTCATAGGCATGCAAGGCCTAAAAACTTAAATCATAGCAAAAATATGACCTAACAGAGACATGAATTACAGATAACAAAATACAACAAGTTCCAAACACAAGGTTCAAGGACTATAACACGATAGAGATGATAACTCAAAGACAATAGGGCAATGATCTCAACGGCACACTAAGCTACCACCAAAACTTTCTCATGATCTGAAAAGAATTAAGAAAAAAACTTTATGAGCTTGATAGCCCAATAAGTAATTCACTATAATATTTGAGGATCATATAGAGTTTAAAAGAAAATTCCAATTTCGATATCAAGTAAACAAAACTTGTATGTATGTAAATATACCAAAAGACATGTTTTGTATTCAGAATGCTTTATAGAAATATAGCTTCATAATAGTTCTTCCAAAAACACATATTTTCACATAAATCAATAACATAGTGAAATAATTATCAAATATAAGTCTCTAGAATAAAAATTTATCGTAAAATATGATTCCGAACGTAATAATTTTCCCAAGATTATACGTCTCACAAACTTACTACGGTCATTTGATTTATCTCGATGGCACCCGAGTCAAAATATTGGAGTCCATTTCACTATAAGAAAAAAAGGAAAAAGGAATGATATTTCGTCAGCTATAACAAACTTTCTGTCACTATAAAAAAATTTAATGTCAGTAATTAGTGATGATCTATTCTAATGTGAATACTCAAATCGCAAGTTAAATTGCTGGTAATTTTAAACTTCCGTCACATGTCTTATTGTTTGCAAATTGAGCATTCCGTTGCAAAAACGAAAAAGCTCTATCGTAAATATAATAATAAAATATTCATATTTAGATTGTTTAACAAAAAGTTCCATTGCTATTTTTTTCGTAGTTATTTTTCTATTAACAATGTAATGTTCCATCACTATTATTCTTATAGCAATGGAAATTTTTAATTTTTACTAGCATTATTTTTTTCTTGTTTTTAGCAACGGAGCTTCCATTGCTAGTGTCCTATTTCCAATGAAATATCCGTTGATTTATTTTCATTAGCAACAAAATTTATATATTTTTTCCATCGCTATTGTTTTATTAGCAACGAACCATCTGTCTCTATGTTTTATTAGCAACGGATTTTATCTTTTATCCATTGCTATTTTATATTATCAACGAAATGCCAATTGCTATTTTTTTTATTAGCAGTGGAATTTTCAGCTTTCTACTTCAACATTTTGTATTATTAGCAATGGAATTTTCATTGCTAATTTTCCATTTCCAATGAAATTTCCATTGCTATTTGTCATTTGCAACGGAATATCCATTACTATTTTCTTTGTTGATTACTATAGCTATTAGCTATGAATTTTTTTTACACAACCAATATGAGTATTGCACAAATGGTAAAAATTCTCCATACAAATAATATAAATAATACAAAATTTTCCATACAAATATAAATAATATAAATTATTCAAACAAATGATCCATAGAAGAATTGTTTCATTAAGCACCAAAAATCCATCATTTGCTTCATACAAATAATACGAATTATCCATATACAAATACAAATGATCCATCATTCCATTACAACAAAAGTTTCTTAAGGACCATACAATCCATCAATACAATTCATAACAACAAACAAAGTAAACATCACTACCAAGAACGACAACTTGAAATTCTCATCATCCGATAATGAAAATAAATAAAGAACATCACAAACAGAAATTAGCACTACCTAGTCTAAATTATACTACTTGGTTAGGAATAATCTAAGAAAAGAAATGCAGAAGAAATTAGAATTTCACAAACAGGACAGATAAGACTTGTCTAGTGCTCTTTAAGCATACTCTATACACCCATCCAAATCCATATTCCCCTAAAGAGCAATCTGGTCTAAAGTAAAGATGATGAAAGAATGCAACCAACATTTCATCATCAGATAATGAAACCAAGTAAACCATATGAAACTTGAAGGAAAAACTCAACAGTTTCTTCTCAAATCACAAGCAAAGATCATGAAAGATCAAAAGAAAATATGAGATAAAAAGGATCTAAGAGCTAAAACCCTAAATCTATATGGCTGGGCGTACCTAAAGGTTGAAGGGTGAGGAGGCCGGCAGAAGGATGGTGAGCATCGGTCCGATTAGGGTTTCATGTTCCAAACCCCAGCTCCTAGGTTTGCCAGCTTCTGTAGCCATTGTTGGGGAAAGAGGCAGCTGAAGACCTCTGAAGGTGAAATCCTAGCTCGTTGATGTAGGGTTTGGTTGATGATTGATTAGAGACACGGTGATTGATGAGTAGTGTTCTAATTCCAGTTTCTTTGTCTGTTTGGCCTCTACGAGTCTCTCAAGTCAATTGTTTTTCTAAAAATAGAGGTTTTTGTTGTACATTAGGTTGGATGGTATCTGTAAGGGTCGCGTGCCCTTACATGCGGTCTCCATCCAATATGATGCTTATATCATGCAGGATGGCACTTTGCCTTGGTCGCGGGAGGGCGACAGGGCGAGCCAGTATGGCCTGATTGAGTGGTGCCGAGTCGAGCAATGCGCTGCTGGCGACACATGACAAGGATCGGCAGCAGCGCATGGGCGCGTGGGCCGAGTGTTATGACCGTGGGTGGGCGCATTGACCCGCCGAACCTTGTTGCCGAGACCATTGATGCGTGCGCATGACCGTGAGCGCATGCACTTGACCGAGAGGGCGCGTGGGTGCGCGCCGTGGCGGATACGAGTTATCGAGAGTGGGTACTCGGCCGTTACCGAGAGGCCTTGCTAGGGGCATTACCGATGGATATCGGATATCCGGCCGCTGCCGTCACACCGCCGAGGTCGGATGAGCGACCGGGCCGGAGATGACCGGAGATGGGTGGTCGGTGGATCGGTGCCATTGGTTGACATCGTAGACCGATCCGGGTGTGCTACAGTGAACAGTGTTGTGTTTCTTGGCACTGTAGCACTGTAGCAATGTGTTTGTCTTGATGGGACAAGCGGCTTCTTCTCAGCCTCTCAATGAGGTCAGCCTGGTCTTGGCCACTCCTTAGTTTTCCCTATAAATTTGGCTCTCATTCCCTTAGAAAGGGAGAGGTTGTGAACTCTTGGCTAGGTCTTGGCCTTGGTTGTATCCCTTCTCATTCAATAGAGAGTTTTCGGATTTCTCTCTTATATTTGGCCTCTCATGATGTCTTTGTGTGTGCTTGCATGTTTACTAGCCTTGCTTGATTGATAGGGCATGGTTGCTTGCTAGTTCTTGGGCTGATTTTGGTCCTTGGCATTGAAGGCTGGCTCGGCACCTTGGTGGTGTGACGAGCGCCGCGCGGTGATCGTCGGTGCGATCGGGAAGGCCGTGACAGTATCTATGGTTGGATTGTTGTATGATTTTTTATTAAATCCCAATTATGTGTACGATTTATCTGTTTTATCAATTCCAAATTATGTCTCAATAATAATATTAATAACTTAGGCAATCTCAAATAAATTTTCAATTTGTTATTTATTTTGATTATTATACTGCAAATTATCTAATTTGTAAATATTATTCCAATCATGCATTTTTAAGTAAATATAAGCTCATAGACAATACTCTTATAAAAAACTATAAATAAATGTGTGTATTATTTTGCTGGTGTAGTTGATAATATTCATTAATACTATTCATTATTAGACAAAAAATCTAAAAACAATATTAATTTATTTTATAATTGTGATTATTTTTTACGAGATTGGGATTCTATTAGTTTACAGTTGAATTTATATTTTGCTATAGTTTCCTAATATCAAAATAATTTTGTTAAGATCTTCTTAGTTAAATTGGAAATTAAACTGTAAAAGATTTATTGAAATTTATAATTATAAAATTATAACATAAAGAACAATGGTGTAGTTAAAAAAAATTAATCAATGATAATTTTTATTTTTATTTTATTTTTTTTTGAAGGGTCAAATTTTTTAAAAAAGTACTCCTTAGAAAGATGAAAAGTCATTTTGAATAAGTAATCTATATAAAAGAGTTTTTGGATGGTGGCACAGAAAGCCTATGCACTTGTCTTAATATTGACAAGTTATTAATGCACCCCATGTTACGGATATATTATAATAAACAATCAATATAGTTTTAATCTGTATAAGTTATGATATGTTAGATATGCAACTATAATTATAAGGTTAAATAATATATTTTTCTAAATAAAAATAAATAATCAATATAAGTTTTAATAAAACGTAAAATAATATAGTATAAACGTTCTATTGGTAACTACTTTGTTACGCAAAGTTATATGCATAGCATATTCAAATTTAAATCTATATAAACTAGAGAGCTAAAATTAAATTTTTATATTTGGATCACAATTAATAGTAATTAAAATTTTAAGGATTAATATATATATATACATACTCTTAGCAACATTAGCTTGAGCAGATTCTTGCA
The DNA here is from genome assembly GCF_009730915.1 of Dioscorea cayenensis subsp. rotundata. Classification (NCBI taxonomy): domain Eukaryota; kingdom Viridiplantae; phylum Streptophyta; class Magnoliopsida; order Dioscoreales; family Dioscoreaceae; genus Dioscorea; species Dioscorea cayenensis. The sequence continues at coordinate 20,776,058 of NC_052480.1, read as the reverse complement.
ACTATAAAGCAACAGAACTATTCCGTTGCTATATTTTTGTTGTTATTCAATTATATTATGTTGTTATTTCTTAATATTCCGTCGGTATTTTAACAAAACCTGTAATGTAAAAAAGGAGCTAGCAATGGAAAAAAGGAGAGATGTTTTTCACACCTTCATTGATTATATTGAAGTATATATATAATGATACAACATAAATGGTAAACAAAGTCTAAGGCTAGACAATAACTGTGATCCCTTTTTTGTGGGATTTGAATCAAACTAATTTAGGTATATAAGTAAAGAAAGGAAAATAAATATTTACAACCAATACAATATTACTAACATAAGATATTTCCTAATACTCCCGCTCAAGTTGGTGAGTGAATGTCATGAAGTCCCAACTTGTTGAGCAAATTCACAAACTGATCCTTTCCTAAGGCCTTCGTAAATACATCAGCTAGTTGTGAGTTTGAAGGTACAAAGGAAAGGTTAATTGCTCTAGATTGTATCTTTTATCATATTATATGACAATCTATTTCGATGTGTTTTGTACGTTCATGAAAAGCGGGATTAACTGCATTGTGTATGGCCGCTTGATTATCACAAAAACAGTGATGTAGGATCTATCTAAAGAGCCTTCAAGTCGAGTAGTAAAGTTAGCTCCAAACATGCGCCAGCCATAGCTCGATATTTAGCCTCAGCTGATGATCTAGAGACATTGGCTTGCTTCTTGGATTTCCATGATATGAGGGAATTTCCAAGAAAAAAATACAATATCCTCGTGAATTGATCTTCTTGTGACATGACAACCTCCCCAACCCAAATCACAAAAAGCTTTTTAAAGTCAAATTGTTATTAGAAGGAAATAATAATCCTTGACAAGGGGTTCCTTTGATGTATTTGAGGATTCAGATGGCAGCATCCTAATGAGATGTTCTAGGCTCCTGCATGAATTGGCTTAATGTGTGCACTAATAGACAAATATCTATTCTTATTACTGTTAAATAAATCAATTTGCTGACCAGTATTCTGTACATTATTGGATCATTAAGCAAAGTTCCATCAATTGGAGTGAGTTTCAAATTTTGCTCCATTGGGAAGCTGTCGGGACGTGCACCCAAAAGTCTTGAATCTTGAAGGATGTCTAATGCATACTTTCTTTGTGACATATAAATGCCTTGTTTGGAGTATGAGAATTCAATGCCTAGAAAGTATTTCAAGTTTCCAAGATCTTTGATGAGGAAGTGCTTAAAAAGAAATTTCTTTAAGGCAAGAAGTACCTTTAACCTTTAACCTTGGTAAAAAGTGAATATTGGCCGTCGATTGTTGTAACCAGTTTCGAATAGCTTCTACGAGTGGAGAACCAATTCCTCGATGCTTGTTTAAGTCCATAAAGAGACTTATTTAGACGACATACGTACGATGTTCTTTCCCTATCGGCGAAGACCAGGTGGAGGTTACATGTAGACAACTTCATGTAAGTCACCATGAAGGAAGGCATTTTGAACATCTAATTGGTGGATGTGCCCAGATACGGTAGGGCGACCACAAGAAGATATCGAGAGTGTTGTAGCAACTGCATTGGGTGAAAATGTTTCTTGATAGTAAATGCCTTCAACTTGATTATATCCCTTAGTAACAAGGTGTGCCTTGTAGTGCTCTATGGTGCTACTCGGACTTGTATTTGATTTTGCATACCCATTTACTAATCGGGTTTATTGCCAGGAGAGAGCGGAACTAAGCTCCATGTGTTGTTTTGTTGTAAGGCTTCTAAATCTGTATTCATAGCTTGTCACCATTGTGGATCAAGGATAGCTCTAAAGCATAAGTTTGGGCTTATTATGATATGTGATGGTAGCTAGAAAGGTAGAATGGGAAGGTGAAAAACATGAGTAGGATAGAAAATTAGAGATTAGATACTGAATACCTGTTACAAATCTTGTCGTTGAGTTTGACTGATTAGCTTGAGGATGACATTAGGAAGTCTCTATGCCATGTAGGTGGTCGTTTTGGTCGTGTTGATTGTCTCAAAGGTGGAGTAAAAGTAGTAGTAGGTGGAGAAAGAGAGTTTGATGTGTTAGAGAGTGGTGGTGAATTCTCTGCTTCTAGTGTGGATATTGTAGGCTGAGTAGTGGTTTCTAATTGTTCAAGTTGATGGGAATGAGTGCTAGTAGGAAAAGATGACAGAACATGCTGTGTGTCTGTTGTCCCTGAGATAAAATTAGACACTACCAAATCAGGACTTGATGGGTTTGGAGTGGAAAAAGGAAAGGTGGTTTCATGGAATTTGATATCACGACTAACAAAAAATGTTCAGTTTCTATGTCATATAGTTTATATCCTTTTTGACCGATTGGATATCAAAAAAGGACTCAATGTTTGGCACGGGGTTTGAATTTTTGAGTTGGGTGTACAACTGTTGCATAATATAGACAACCAAAAACTTTGATGTGATCAAGTGAGGGTGGATGATTGTATAGAATTTCAAAAAGTGTTTTATTTGAGAGTAACAGGTATGGTACTTAGTTAATAAGATAGACAAAAGTTAAAACACACCCACCCAAACAAATGCAAAGGAAAATGCAATTGAAAGAGTAAGGCTCGTGCTACAGTAAGAATATGACGATGATTTCTTTCAACAACTCCATTTTGTTGTGGAGTGTAAACGCAAGTGCGTTGATATTCAAAACCACAAAACCTAAAAAAGTTTCTCATAGACAAGAATTCAGAACCATTGTCTACTCTTACTGCTTTGACATAGACATGGAATTGAGTATAAGAAAAATCAATGAAAGATGTCAAAATATTTTGAGTTTCTGACTTGTGTTGCATAAGAAATACCCATGTACATCTTGTAAAGCCATCTACAATGGTAAGGAAAAATAGTTCCCCTGAGTGTGTGTGAATTTTGTAAGGATCCCGAAATATCAAAATGTAATAAGTCAAAAGGAGCATGAGGATATAGGACTTAATGGGAAAGGAAGTCCTGTTTGCTTTGCCATGGGACAAACTGAGCAATTATTATCAAGATAAATTTCTTTAGAAGATAGTAATGAAGAAGCTAGTTTAAGTCGAACCAATGATGGATGTCCAAGATGTATATGCCATAGACTGGAAGATTGAGAAGCTTGGTAACATGTTGGTGTTCTTTGCAATGGAGGCATGTAATAGAGACCACCATGTTGTTTACTCAAGACAATTATCTTCCCCATAGCCAAGTCCTGTAAGACACAAAAAGTGGGGAAGAAATGGCACAACAATTTAAGACAGTGGTAATTTTGCTCACAAAAATCAGATTTAAGTTAAAGCTAGGAACACAAAGAACATCATTCAATGTGATATCGGAATTAAAAAATATGGTGCCAATTGAAGTGATTGGAGATTTTGACCTAGTTGGTAAATTGACAACATGTATTGATGATGAATGTGTTTTAGTGAAAATTGTAGAATTAAAGGTAATATGGTTAGTGGCTCCACTATCCCAAATCTAAGGCTTAGTAAATATAGAATTAATTGAAGCATTATAAAAATTATATAAACCTGTTCTATTGGTATAAGGATTTTTATTACTAGCATTATTGCTTAGGTTCACCATTGACAAGGCTTGAGAAAGTAGTTGAAGTTGTTGTGTGGAGAAAAATTGCAAAACATTGACTGGATCAACAATTTGGCATGTTTTTCCAATGTCTTATGAATGTACTCCATTTGTTAATTGAGGAGAATCCGTTGCATTGGCTGTAGGGAAAGAATTCCTTCGATACCCATGTTGTTGTCATTGTGATTGATTTTGTCAATTGTCCATATTGCTGGAAGCCCATGCACCATTCTTGTATTTGCACCTATCCTTAATATGCCTTCTTCTATCACAGTGTTTGCAGTGAAATTTTAAAGTTCTACAATTTTCAATTGTGTGACCCTCTCGGTTACAATGTTCATAATGCTTGATCTTTGATTTATTTGAGATGTTGTTTGAATGATTCTTACACTACAAGAAAAACATCAATTAGCTTGGGACAATTCCCTAGCTAAAATTGTAAAATCCCTGGGTAATATTCATTAGCGAGGGATTTCCTAGGGATTAACAGCCCTGGGTAAAAGCCTCGTGGGTAATAATTTACCCAGGGATTTTACAATCCCTTCCTAAATAGCAATGAATTATTTTATGGGTAAAAAATATATTCCCTGGGTAATTAATGTTAATCAATTCATTAAAGACAAGGAATTTGCTTTGAAACCTTTCTTGGGAAATCCCTAGGTAATATTAGTAAGGGATTTTTCATAGCCAATCCGTTGCTAAATTTTCAAAAAACTGAAATTTTAGTTCCTGGGTAATCCCTGGGTAATATTTACTAGGGATTATGTCCTAGGTAATTTGTTAGTATTTGGAAGTAGCAGTAATGAATCATACCCTTGGTAATCCCTTGCTAAATATACTTAGGGATTATTTCCTGGGTAATCTGTGGGTAATAAAGTTTGAAAAAAAAATTATTCCCTGGGTAATCCCTTGCTAATATAAAACAAAGTTTTAATTATTTATTTTAAATTATATTATAAATTATAATACAAAAACCTGTATTAAATCATTCATTTAGAATAATCAGTAAATTTTACTAGAATATGCTAAAAATAACAATTGCAATCTATCATAACCAAGTATGAAAGATTATATTAAACATTGTCAATGATATCCAAAAACAACACAATTCATATTCAAATAAGTGCAAACACATATATCTAATATAAGTGGCAAGTACTAAAACTCAAAAGTATCACAAACAAGCAACAACTACGAGAAATATGTCACAAGATAAGAACATTAACTACTAATTTGGTGCAGTTGGATCAACATCTTCATCATGACCTGATTGATTTATTTGAGAAGTTGCTTGATTTTGAGATATAAGTAATTGTAGCATCCTTCTCATTTCAACCACCTCTTGTCGAGTTTTTTGAAGCTCTTGTTGAGTTTCTTGACGCTCTTGTTGATGCCGCTCTTCTTGGATTTGTAATTGATTACGGACAGATGCTAACTCATTTTGTAAATCTTTATTATTTTGCATAGTAGATGTTGCAGTTGAGTTATTGACATTTGAATTAGAGCATCCATAATAGGAAGATGCTTGAGAACCAAGACCATAGACTATTCTTTTCTTCTCTCCACCAACAGCTTCAATATAAATGGCTAATTCATCTACTGGAGTAGGTCCTGAGTTTGTTGATGCAGATTCTGTAGAAATTGCATGTTGTTTCAAAGTCAACATCTTATCCTACATTGAAAACAAATGTTAATAATACAAATTTAGAAGAAAAAAAAATTAACAACTTGCATTAAAATGTCATTGGTCTTAGAAATGCTTACATTGATTGTCTTTGACTTGATATCTACAAATGTTTCCCCATCATATTTTTTAGTATGAGTATGCAAAAAAAGCTCACGTGGAGTGGCTTTTCGACCCAATTTAGATTCCTATAGCAATAAGAAATATTAAAATTTCTTAGCAACATGTAATACATGAATTTGCAAAATAAAATAAAATAAACACATTTTAATACATTTAAAATCTTATATTTATACTTACAAGCTTCTTCCCATGCTCAACATTAGATATTGACCCTCCTGTATGGTATGATGGCCCAGCAATACTACGTCAATTTTTAGAATTTATCTCTTGTTTCTTCTTAAATGTAGGTTTATCCCAGACAGCTTTCCAATGCTTGTACTCCTCCTCACTTAGATACTCCGGTTTTGTTGTTGCATCCCTTATATCTCTCAAAAAATCACTATATCACTGTGAAGCTTTCAAAACCCAAGCTTCCTTTACTTGTGCCTCGAATGAGGAATCCCAAATAAAGTGCTTCTACATAAGATAAAAAATATTTCAATGTCCAAAACAAGTAAAATTAAAACAAACAAATAAATAAATTAGAAATGATAATGAATAATACCCGAAATTCTTCAAAATAAAAGTCTCTTATAGGTTGTGACACTGTTTTCCATGTGTATCCTTCAAAGTCAACTTTTTCCTTAAACTTTTTTGTGATTATCCTTGCACATTTGCTAGATGGTTCTAACCTACAATAGTTTAAGTAAAAAATAAGCAATAAATTGTGCACATAACAAATAATATGATTGTGAAATTGTGAATACTTACAATCCATTCACAACTGTGATACGTAATCTCCCAACAATGGTTGAAGCATCTTGTATGCTACCATAATTTGCTTGAGTATCACTAACAGCTACAACATTTTGATTGGGTTGTTGAGATCCAATACCATTCACTGTTTTCTCAACACTTGGAATATTGGCATCTGAAAATGGTACACTATCAGTATTGGTTGATCCTTCAATGTTTGAATGAGCATGAGAAGTGCGGCCTCCACTCCTTCCACCTCTTAATCTAGTCCTTTCTTTACCTCTAGCCATATCTATAAAATTATAAAAATATAATTAGTTGATAAGAAAATAAGTCAACATATAGAAATAATACATGATATAAATAAACTAAACCAATGTGTTTTGAAAAAAAGAAATATAACTTAGCAAAAGAAAACTAACAATGCACAATAATCATAACTTCAAAAAAATTGCAAATCAACTACTACAATATATAAAATGTATTGCATTTGTTCACCAATCTAACAAGAAAACAAATGATTACAACTCATTATCATCGGAATTGTATTCATCTTCATCATTTTCGGATTTATCTTCAGTTTAATAATTTGTTTCAATTTCATCTTCTAGTATATCATCATGGCTATTATCAACCTCCATGGAACCTCCATTTGAATCACTTAGAGGTCTCGGTATATCATCGATATTGTCAATAGAGTGTTCTTCGATTTCATCTTCTTGGAATGCCAAATTTGCTAGTGGAGCATCAATAATTTGTCTTGGCTTAATTTTCCATACAACCCACCAATTATCCTTGTCACGTTTCATGTTTGGATAAGATGTATAATATATTTGTGTCACTTATGTAGATAAAATGAAGGGTTCATCCTTGTTAAACCTTCTTTTGTGATTGATATCCACAAGATTGTATTCCTTATGTATCTTCATTCCAACATTTAGAGTTGGATCAAACCAATCACACTTGAACAATGTAGTCCTTTTTATTGGGAGTGCAGGATACTCTAATTGTATAATCTCCCTCAAAAGACCATAATAATCATATGATGTTGCACTGTAATTGGAACCCTTTACACAAACTCCACTATTTATTGTCATTCTTCTAGCACCATGCTCAGTTGTGTGGAATTTATACCCTTTGATGAAATACAATGGATAAGTCATCACAACTTTTAAGGGCCCAGTTGCGAGATCCTTCATCATTTGATTGGTCACATTATTATTAGGATCCCATGCCTACATAATAAGATGTACTATTAATATTAATAGATAAGAAATCAATATAATAAGATTGATAAATAAGAAGAGTATATAAAGGTTAAGACTTACGTAAATCTTAAACCAGTTAGCAAATTCATTTTCCAATTTACCATCAACTTGTGCATCAGTTATATTAGGTGTATTTCCCACCACCTCTTCCACAAATATCCTTCAAAGGCGAAACCATTTGTGTTAAAAAAAGAAACTAAAAGTTTTCTTTTTAATTAAATTGAAGTAGAGAAGCATACTTCACATATTGCTGAACCTCATCACAATTTAGTAAGACATAAGTTTGAGCTTGATGGTATTCTTTATCAGTCAAACGCCTTGATTTTGCTTGCCCATATGGTCGACCAGGAAAACTGAATATTGATAAAAGACCTTCAGATGTTTCAACCTCTCCTCCATCATCATTTCGAGGTACTTTTCTTAACTTTGTGTTCATATGAGGCTCAAAGTAATATGAACAAAAAGTTGATGCTTCTTCAACTAAGTACGCATTACAAATTGAACCTTCAACCTTGGCTTTTTAGTTACTTTCTTCTTTAAATGACGCAAGAACCTAAATTATAAATAAGAATAGTTATATCAAATTAAAAAAAAAATAGACATTATACAAAATCATATAGGCTGAATTTATATTAAAGTTTAACTCTCAAATGGGTACATCCAACAATATTGCATTGGCCCTACTATCTTTGCTTCATATGGTAAATGAATTGGAAGATGTTCCATTGAGTCAAAGAAATCCGGAGGGAATATACGCTCCAACTTGCACAATATTACAGGAATTTCTTCAATAAGCCTATTCATGTCTTCCACTCTAATCGTCGAACAAGTAAGATCTTTGAAAAATAAGCTTAGCTCTGTCAAAGCTTTCCATACCAACAATGGTAATAATTCACGAAAGGCTATAGGGATTAACCTTTGCATGACTACATGGAAATCATGGCTTTCATTTCATACATTTTATACTTGCACATATCAACACACCTTGCCATATTTGAAACATACCCATCCGGAAACCGAAGTTGACTTACCCATTCACAAACAACTTTTTTTTCTTCCTTACTTAAGCTATAGCAAGCTTTTGGATATTTCCCGGTCACTTCATTTTTCTCCAATTCTTTACGCTTGCAATATATTTTCACATCCTCTCTTGCTTTTGGATTATCTTTGGTTTTGCCTTCCACATCCATCACAGTGTCAAACACATTTTCAAAAACATTTTTTTCAATATGCATGACATCAAGATTATGACGGATGAGATTAGTACTCCAATAAGGTAAATCCCAAAATATGCTACGCTTGTGCCATCCACTTGACTTACAAATAGGAGCATTCCACTGTTCAGCACCAACTTCTATTATTTTCTTCAACTTTAAGTTTTTGATTTGTTTCAAAATTTGATGCCCAGAAAAAATAGATGGAGGTGGTGACTCTTCAATTTTGTTCTTTAGGAAATCATTTTTGTTTCTTTTGAAAGGATGATATGTAGGTAGGAATTGCCGATGACAATCAAACCATGAAACTTTACCACCATTAACAAGGCTAAAAGACTTTGATTTATCCATACAATATGGACAAGCTTTTTTGCTTGTTGCACTCCATCCTGATAGCATTACAAAAGCTGGGAAGTCACTAATGGTCCACATGAGTGCAGCTCTCATATGAAAATTTTGTTTCTTGGACACATCATATGTCTGTACTCCAATATTTCACAAATGTTTTAACTCTGCAATTAATGGTTACAAGTACACATCTAACTTCTGCTTTGGATTTTTGGGGCAAGGTACAATAACAGTTAAAAACATATAAGGGTCCTTTATACACATCCACGGCGGCAAATTGTATGGTGTGATAATAACAGGGCAACAAGAATATTGCTTGCCTGATTGTCCAAATGGTTGAAACCCATCTGTAGACAACCCAAGTCTTACATTTCAAGCCTCTGATGCAAAAAGAGGATGTGTGAGATCAAATTGTTTCCATGCTTCAGCCTCAGAAGGATGTCAAATCATGCCATCTTTTTTATCATGCTCTTTGTGCCACCTCATATCCTTCGCCGTTATCTTTGAAACATACAATTTTTGTAGCCTAGGTGTCAGAGGAAAATAATACATCTTTTGATTCGGTGAATAATCTTTGTGATTCCCTATGCTTCTCTTCCCACTTTTATATCGAGGATAGTCACAAACCTTGCAACTTCTTCTGCCACTATCCTCACCCCAATATAACATACATCCATTTTTGCAACAATGGATTTTCTCGCATAGAAGACCCAAGCCAGCAACAAACTTCTTTGTATTATAGAAGTTATCAACCAACTTATTATTAGTTGGTAATGCCTCTTTCATAAATTGCAATACAGTATCATAACACCTCTCTGACATTTGAAACTCAGATTTTATTGTTAATAATCTTGCAACGGCGGATAATTGAGTGTGCGATTCACATCCAGGCCATAAAGGTTCTTTTGCTGTATCAAGCATGTCATACAATTTTTGAGTTGTAGGGTTTGGCATTTCCTCTTCATTTGCATCATAATATGGATCAAAGTTAGGACCAATTGCATCAATAATCATGTCCCTGTATGAACTTGATCCTTCCACATCTTGCGGTCTCAAAGAGTTACACTGAGTTTCACTATAATTTGCATATACCAAAGGCTCCCCATGACATACCCACTGACGATAATCTTGAGTAAATCTATTCCTCAGAAGGTGCAACTTCACATTATCAACCACTTCATACCTTCGATTTTGACACTTACAACATGGGCATCTTATTTCATCACCATCCATAAATCTCGGTTGGTCACAAGCATATTGGATGAATGACTCTACCCCAACCACAAATTCAGGGTTAATGAATCTATGTCCATGTGTAAGTCTATTATACATCCACTTCCGATCAGTTCCCATTTATATTCTGACAACATAGAACAATATGATTTTTATAACTAACACATGTTTATAGATTAAAAATTTATTCAAAACACATACATTATATATGCTCACATGAATACTATTAAAAAAAATATATATTTTCAGAATTAAATAAAATTGCAAATTCAAAATAAGCCTACAAATAAATTAGGATAGATTAGGTGAACATGACAAACTTTATGGTTGACAAATATAAACAAACCTTAAAGTTTTTTTTGTTACATTTGACATAATTTCTCCGGCATAGTGCACCTACTCTATGGTTGACAAACATGTTAAAAATGCTGCTTTTGATAATTCAGTCAAATTCTCAAGATTGATAAAGTAATTGACTATTCATCCAGTTCATGCATATGCTAGAATGACTATATATTTGAACATGTTCTCCTCATGGAATGATTTAATACATTGTTCCTTTATTCTTAATTCATGCATATTTCTATATCATGCATAACACGTGATCATTTTCTTTGTTTGTGTGAACACATTGCTATATACATACAAAACTTTCACCATATATATATATATATATATATAAATGGGATAGAAGACCTAGATGATTTGACCTCTTGGACGTGTACACTCACGAATTGAGTTTGCAGCAGAGGAATGACCATAGATTTCGCCGGCCAGTCAGTAGCCTGGAATGGATTGCCCGGTTCCAAATATAAACAGCTACTTAAATCCCTAGAAAGCTTAATAGTGGTCAGCCCTTAAACCGAGAAATACCATCAAACAATAAAAATAGCTACTTATAAACAAAGTCTAATAACAAGGACCAAATGTAAACATTTGAAAGTAACAAGTCTATCCATAATAACAAGCAACATTTATGCTACAGTTTTCAATTATTTTATAGCCAAAATATCCTCTACTATTTTGCCTTTAGCTAGCATATTAAAAAAAAAATCTCAACTTTTAATTATTCATAATGAAAAACAGTAAATATTTCACTCAACATGAGCATCTAGGAAGTATTAATGCATGAGATATCCTGCAATATATATATTGTGGTTAATTTTTATTATTGTTGATGTGACTTGATGGAGAATAGTCAAGTGATAAATTCCAGTGCAAATAGAATAAATATTGATGAAATCACTAAAAGGTTTCATATTGTTTTCTTGGCACAAATCAAACATATAGTTTCTTCTGTTTCTCATTGATAATTTTTGCTCGAATTAAGTGATTATACGAGTCATACGAGAACATAATATATATATCTATATATTGAAAAATGCATGCTAATTAACTAGTCTTTGATTAAGGTCTTATGAGGATGATAATGTGAAGATTATTGGTTAATAAGTATGCACAATTAGGGAGGGAATCATCGACAATTCGCACTATTTGAAATTCAATAAGAAAAAGCATTTTGAAATCATCTTTAAGAATTGTCGGAATGATCTTTTTATATAGTTCATGTCATGAGAATTAGTTTTATAACTAATCATAATAATTATGAAAAAAAAACAGGAGAATAAAATGAAGAAATTACCGATCTTTTTATATATTATTATTAATTATATATATATATATATATACTTATTAGGAAAAAGATCTCCAATTATGGTTTATTAGGGAATGAATTCACAAAATAAATGACCGGAAACAAGAGGAGAAAACAACATAGATGCACCCATAATTATGTAGATGCAACACTAATAAATAAAACTCATATGAAGATCTTCGAAATGCCGAGAAAAATGAGCTAATATTGTGTGAATTTTTTTGTTCAGAAAAACATAAAATAATTACATTAATATTTTCGAACATTGCGTCTAAAAAGTAAAAAGCAGATGAAAAGTGTTATCATAGACTGCATGCTTTCCCATGTAATGTAGGTGTTCTTCTAACTCTGCCATGTGGATTTGGTAGATGATGACATGAGGTGAGACTTTTTGTGAACATTTTAATGCAAGAATGTTGATGCACTCCATCAACAAACCATACAAAATTCTCAAGAATCTTTCAAATACATATATATATATATATATATTCATTTGCAGATAAGCTTCTAAGAATTCCTTCTTCTGCCTTAAACAATTGTATTAAAATAAGATGGATAAGACATCAATGATTCAAACTGAGGGAATAATGTAACTAGTTTGATAAACTAAATAGAAATCATACACTGTGTACAAACAACATCATACACTGTGCAAAAACTATTATTAATAATTGAAATATATATATATATATATATATAGTTGTCTTCTTGTGATCTTGTGACGACACCAATGGCTGATGATTAATTTTGTCTAGCTAGAGCTATACAAACATACCTATATAAATGGTCTTTATGTATAATTGGTCTAACAGTATATAGATGATCAATTTCATGCATAAAAAAACCCCAATAGAAGAGATCATATTGTGCTAACAGAACATACATAATAATTAACAAGGAATCAGAAATACTAACAATAGAACAGGTCTCCAACTCATATAATATTAAGGAAAGATAATATCACTAATGAATATTGTGACCATGAATATATTGTAACATGAATTCAAGGCTTAATTTTTCTCTTCTTTCAATTAAATTTGTGCCATGTTCAGGAAAACAAACCGCCTTTTTCTTCTTCTCGCTTCTTTGCAGCCTCAACTTGTTGTTTCCGTACCAAAATTAGAAGCTCTGTAGAAAGAAAGAAAATTATCTGTATGCTTAAAGATATAACTGCAAACAATACCTTTGAACAAGATTTTCTCATTAAATATAGTTCCTAGGAATTTAAGATTACCCTTTTCACTGTTGAGGACAAAGAAGTTATAAGCCCTTTCTGAAAAACTTGATGATTCGTGATTATAAGTAATCATTCTAAGCCTACTTGTTAGTAATCAAACAAAACATGATTCAAATCAGACTTGGACCATTAGGGTCACTCCTGGCTATGAAAGTCATAAATTATTTCCTTTGTCTGAAACTTCTATTTGAGAACTTGAATATCATGACGCTGACTAACCATATGTTCAATCTGGAAGTAGTTGGTGTTTGACCTCTTGTTCCTTGAGTGTGTTATGGCGTGCATTGTGTGCCTATTCCTCAATTGTTCTTTAGTGACTTTATGACCCTTAACTTGGAATTATTTCCATTTTGTAGATGCTCTATTGATTATCAATTTAGTTGATGGGCCTACTGCACATTTTAAGCTCTCCAAACTTGTCCTAAGGAAGGATATTAAGGTATCATGCTGGCAGCTTTTCTGAGTGTATTATCATTCAGCTAGTTAAACTAGAAATTTATGTTATATTAGTCATGGTATTTTCTTGCCTTTGAAGTGATAAACCACTCTAGCTCATAGTTTGGAGGCATTCACCATATACATTACAATCTTAGATCTTCCCAAAATGGAGCAATTATGTATTTCATGTGGATTCAGGTTTACAAACATCATGGAATAAAAATACTCGAAACAGACTATTGCTGTAAACATCATGGGTTTGTAAAAGCCAATAAAGCCAATGAAAGAAAAATATGGAAGTTTTTTAAGGTTAAAGTTTCTCCAAAGGAGAGCAAATACTTGAAACAGACTATTGTTATGAACGTAGTTCATATTTGGCTTTGTAACAGATAATGGTGATGTTCTTGCATTGGCCATAAGAAAGCTAATGGGCATTGGTTATGAACAATCCATCTGTGTCTATTTTGAGGATGCTATTTATTGCTTTAATACATTGACCATTCCTTGATGTTTTTATCTAACAGTATTAAGATCAGATCCAAGACTATGCAAATAACTTTGCAAATAACTTTGCAATAAAACAAACAGTAGTAAAGCATGCAGAAAACTATTCTGTCTATCCGACAATGTTATTGTTCATCTTTATAAGAACAATGGAATCTAAATCAATGGAAAATGGCATGACATTTTAGAGTTTTATTAGTGTCATGTATTCATTCATGCTATAGCTTTTGCAAAACAAGAAAAAAAATTGCAAAAAACATGCAGGAAACTATGACTTGTTTTTTTTTTCTGAGAATAATACGAGTTTTTAGAGACTTAGATAATAGATATGATACTAGTATTCTGGCTGACAGAAACTTTGGAATCTAACTGCATTCAGATTTTATGTATTTCTTCAGAGGATAGTAGCAGATATGGAGAATTTAACATTTGATAACAGGGATAATTAAGTTGCATACAACATAGTAGTTCCAAATAGCAAACCGACACTTTACAACAATAGAAATAGCAGTTTAGACATCGAGAGATTAGAATAAAATGACATTAAACAAATAACTTTGCAATAAAACTTCATCAAAGACTATAACTGAAGTATTGATCTCTACTACGAGAACTCCCAAATTTAAGACCTAGAACTTAAAATTAAGATCAGATCCAAGACTATGCACAACTCTGAACAATTGTTCACATAATTCATGAGAGAAAATCAACAATAAAATAAGATAAAGTTTCTCAAAACAATCCAAACAATCCAAATAATCCAAATTCTGACTATTCTCAAAGATCAAAATCCAAGGTTTCGCCACAAAACCGAAACCAAGCAATTTCAAACAAAACCAACAAACAAATCGCAAATCCAACCTACCTCAGACAAAGAATCCAATGGAAACCCCAAACAAGCAATGAAATCTCGCCTTTTCAGCTCTAAACCTCAAAACAAGGGCTGTAAACGAGAAAAAAAACATCACAAAGAAAGCAGGAAACGCGGACCAAGCCCTCTCGCTCCGAAAGAACTCCGATTTAAACATGGAAAAAAGAACAAAGAACTCGTTCAGCGAGAGCTCACCAGATGCTATGAGAAGGCATGCGATGGCGGGGGAGAAGAGGCGTGGGGAGATGCTATGTTTAGGGTTATTAAGAACTATTTTTTAAAAAATAATCTAAAATTAAAATCTCTTATAAAATTGATTTGTTAAATATTCTAAACTTTAAATTATTATTATTATTATTAATTTAATAACATTTAAGTTAATTATTATTGTTTATTAATAAATTTTGTTATAAAAATAATTCCCCTTGTTTAATTGTAAAATGTTTGATTGCAAAAAGGGATCAAAATATTAAAATATGAAACTGAATTTGGAAAAATAAAAATAAATAAATTCATAAAAACTAAATTAAATATAATAATCTTTTGTCAATCTCTACACAAATATTTATTTATACATATAAAAACATACATATATATATATATATATATATATCATCCCGCACGCCTCCAATGACTAACTCTTACAATTATTTTCATATATGTTTTTATGAAAATGTATATTTAAAAATGCTTTTTTAAATTTTATTAATATTATTTTTTGACATTCAATTTAGAATAAGAAAAAATGATAAAATAGTTTTAAAAATCAGTTAATTTTTTTATCACAAAATTATGAACACAATTACATACTTTGTCAAAGATACATGCAAATTTCCAACTTTCCAGGGTTATATGTGAAAAAAATGTAACTTTTATGTTAGGAATAATCTACAGCTTTTTCCCAATATGGACTTCCTTTTTTTTAATTATCAGAATGATCCCTTCAACATGGGTTTGAAAAAACATTATTGTTATTATTATTATTATTATTAAAAATGTTATTATTTGTTCATAGGTATCCCCGTAGTTGAGGGTTTTCTAACCCCACCTATGAGGTTCAGTATTAATGTTTAAAAATAATTTTAAAAAACAATTAGTTATTAAAAAAATAAAAAATGATAACTCAAAAAAGATTTAAAAGTTTTCACTTATTCTTTTAAAAAATAATTATGTTAGTAATAATAACAATTTTAAAAATGGCTTGAAAACTAACAAGATTTAATAATAATAATAATAATAATAATAATAATAATAATAATAATAATAATAATAATAACAACATATTTTTCCAAAATAAATATGATTGAAAAAAATTAACTTTTAAAAACAAATTAATAACTTAACATTGGGTCATTCTAATAATTATAACAAAAAGAAGGTCATATTGGAAAAAAGACTCATAGTCTAAGGTCCCGAAGCCCACTGCAAAGATTTTTGGACGAGGATGTGAATCCAGGATCCCATAACATTAATTTGAACTAATTATATACTTATATTTAATCCTAAACTTAAAAAAAATATAATATATTATAGTAAATGAGTAGACTTTTTACCAAAATACAATTAAAAGGTAAATAAATAAATATATATATATATATATAAGTCTTTATGAAAGATGGTGCTCAATTATCTTTTAGAAAACAACTATTAAGTTTAAAGTTTGGTATATTATAAAATTAAAAATGTAATCTTTTGTTGTGATTCATATTAAAATTTGTAATTTTACTTATGTTTTAGTATGCCACGACTATCAAGAATATCAGGGAAAAAAAATGCATTCTTCCTAGCAATTGTTGCCGTTATTTTAGTTATATGCTAATTGAAAAAAGTGCATTTATTAATTTATTTTCTTTTGATTTCAACAAAATCATGCTATAAAATTATGTGTGTCATAATGAAGTTAATAAAATTAATAATATAATTTTTAAATTCAATAACAAATCTTAAAAAAAAAAAAGCAATCAAATACACTTCTAAAATAATCAAGTAATTTATATTTACCTAGGGATTAGCTATGAACTAAACATGTGGCTATCGCCCTAGCTAATCCCTGGGTAATGTTTAAGATCAACGATTTTATCTACGGAAACTAATCTCTTGCTAAATTATAATTCTAAGAAATAAAATACCAAGGGATTAGCAACGGACAAATAACAACGACTATTTTTCCTAGCTAATCCCTGGGTAATGTTAAAGCTGTTAAGTTTACCCAGGGATTAGCTAGGGACAAATAACAACGAATATTTTATCTAGCTAATCCCTAGGTAATGTTAAAACTGTTTAATTTTACCCAGGGATTAGCTAGGGTATAAATTTCAACGGATAATTTTCGATAGTAATTCATTGCTAAATATTACCCGCGTAATTCCCACGATATTTAGCGATGGAATAGCTTGGGAAGGTTTTGCCCTTGCTAATTCCCTAGCTATTTCCCTGTGTAATCCTTGGGTAATGTTTTTAACCTTTGTATCTAATCATTCCATTCTATTCCCTATCTATTCCCTAGCTAAGTACCCAGGAAAATGTTTCCTGGGTAATTTCCATTGGTAATTAATAATTTTCTTGTAGTGTTAATTGCAGCAGCAATAGAGAAGCTTTTAGTGGTCTCTAATGTCATTTGTCATTGCATTTCATCTTGAATGACAAGAGAGTAGGCCTGGTGGACATTAGGCAGTGGACTTATCATGAGAATATTGCTACGAACACCACTATAAATGTCATTAAGGCCCATGAGGCATTGCATCATACGGTCTTCTTCTCTTTGCTCTACATGCACCTTCATCAGGTTGCAAGTAGCGATAGGATGATATGTATCTAATTCATCCCAAAGACTCTTCAGTTTTGTGAAGTAGGCTGAGACTGTCATGGTGCCTTGTGAAAGGAAGGCAAGTGATTTTTGAATCTGATAAATTGATGGTGCATTTTTCTTGTGAGAATTGGTCTTTGAGATTGTCCCAAACTTGATGAGCCGTTTTGGCATGAATGACTCCCTTTGCAAGATCATGTTCCACTTAATGAGTAAACTATGATAGTATCATGTTGTTGCATTGATTCCAAAGGGCATATTCTGTTGGATGCTCTATGAAGGTGGCTCAATAGATCCATCAATGAAATCAATTTTATTCTTGCATTTAAGGGCATGAATCATAGATTTGCTCCATGATGGATAATTGGAGCTATTGATCAATTTTGTTAGAACAACCATGTGACCGGGTTGATATCAATGATGGATAAAAAAATGGGTTAGATGATTCCATGGTTGAAGTGATGTTGCTGGCGTTTGAATGTTTGGAGAAGGATTTATATATGGATGTTTGTCTTGTATCTGTCAAAATGGTTCGAGGATGGCCCTGGTACTGTGTAAAGTAAAAATGGAGCTAACAATGAAAAAAGGAGAGATGTTTTTCACACCTTCATTGATTATGCTGAAGTATACATATAAAGATACAACATAAATGGTAAACTAAGTCTAAGGCTAGACAATAGATGTGATCCATTTTTTTTTGGGATTTGAATCAAACTAATTTAGGTAAATAAGTAAAGAAAGGAAAACAAATACTTACAACCAATACAATAATACTAATATAAGATATTTCCTAATAAAACCAAGTTAAACATATGAAATCTTATTTCATAGGTAATCCGATGTGGATTCCATTGCCATGTTTACCAATAATGACGGACAAGTTTTGTAGCAATTTATTCATGACGGAATTCCCCAATAAATTTAGGGCGCATAAGTTCTAGCAACTAAATAGAAATGGACCTATTCCGTTGCTGAAGTTCCGTTGTTATTTAACTATATTCCGTTGTTATTCTTAAAATTCCGTTGGTAATTTAACAAAAACAAATTGAACATATGAATTCTCATTCCATCGGTAATCCGACGTTGACTATGTCGCTAATGCCTAAACCTAACAATGGAATACTTTGGTTGCAATTTATTCACAACGGAATTTCCCGGTAAATTTAGAGCGCATAAGTTCTAACAACTAAATAGTAATGGAACTATTCCATTGCTAAAGTTATGTTGCTATTCAACTATAGTCCATTGCTAGTTATTAAAATTCCATTGGCAAGTTAACAAAAGCAAGTTTAACATGTGATGTCATATTTAGTCGATAATCTGACACTAATTCGGTTGCTAATGTATACAAATAACAGTGGAACATTTCCATGCCAGTTTTTCCGTTACTTTTTCTTGGATTTCTTGTAGTGATATGTATTCTGATACATATACATGTTTTCGGATGTAGGCTTCTATCTACATACATATACATACATATATGTATATGTATTCTGACAAATGAATATGCATTCATAGAGTGTATATATATATATATATATATGTCCTGCACACATTTAGATACACATATATACCATATGTTATATAAATGTACACTCATAAGTAATTTTGTACAGTCCTAGGTATGCATAATCATCTCTTTTAAATACCTTTAAGATCCTCCTGGTATGCATGCATGTGTGGTAACCTTGTCCTTGTAGAAGTATTAGACTGTCATTGTGAGAATTTTTTATATGACATGTCAGTTGGGTACTAGTGTTAATGGATCAAAAACCTTTATGTATAAACTTTTAAATTAATCATTTAATTAACCTAACCAATCAACCATCTCATTTGCATATTTTGCACTAGTCTTTTAAGTTCGTCACTAATTATAATATTATTATTTGGTTAAATACAATTATTTATATAATGGTTTTAACTCATTACTTTGATTTTATTTAAGAAAATCCATGTATTATTTATCTTTTAAAAGGTCAATTTTTAAAGCCAAATTTTTGCTAAAAGTTAAACTTGGTGTTATAAAAATATGGGAAATAATGAAACTACCTATAATGAAAATTTTAAATGTATCAACACTAATATATGTATTTTATGAAGTCCATATTTCTGCAAATATTATTAACGAATTTAAATAAATAAATAAAACCTTTTTAAGTTAATTATCATGGTGTACTCATTAGTTTTTTTTCTTATATTTTAGCTATGGTAATGTTTTTCAAATCTGAATTTCATTGGTTTTTTCTAAATAAAAGCTCAAAATTTTAGTGAAAATTCAAATTTGAGTTGCTGTTTTTTATTGTTCAGTTTAATAAAAACGATAAATATAAAGTTGGTCTAATGAAGAGAAGATAAAGATATATTGAGAAAGATTTAAAATATTGTTATATTTAGAAGAGAGATTGACAAATAAATTTTAATTATTTTGTCAGAAATTAACATTTTATTTATTTATTTATTTATTTTTGTTCTTTATGCACTCTATTTAGATGAAAACGTTCCGGAACTTTTCATTCCATTATTAACCACCACGGATAAAATTTTCCATTTTAAAAATTTGAAAATTATAACTATTAAAATAATAAATTTTTTTGGAGGATGGTGTTGTTCTACCACGTTGTTTAAACAAAAAAAGAAAAAAAATAAATTGGTTTTTGTTTCACTCATCACAAGTAATAAGTGTAAACCCCATTTTTTTAAAAGGAAGGATACCTTTTAAGAATATCATGATAAGGTTATTAATGCATCTATAATGGTTTATTTTCATACATAGGTTTTTTTAATAAAATTGGATAAACCAACTTTGTTGAGAAAATATAGCAGTCATAACAAACACTACAAGAAAAATCTCAAATCGGCACGGTAATATCGGCACGGAAATGACTTTAAAAACCGTGCCAAATTGATTTTGGCACCATATTTGGCACTGAAAATTAACAATGCCTGTAGAATGGTCACAAATAAATTTTGGCACCGTTTTTTATTCCGTGCCAAATTTTGTCACTATTTTTGGCACCCTTTTTCTAGTATTGTGCCAAATATTAACATTGATATTTGGCAAGGACTTTGGTTCCATATTTGGCATGGGTTTGGCACGGTTTTATTGGTTCAGTATTTGGTATGGTTTTTTAGCACGATTTTATATATTATATTTCTTCACGATATTTGGCACAGTTTTTGGAAAAAAAATTTGTCACCCCTTTTGGCACTCTTTTGTTTATTCTATAAAAAAATAATTTATATGAAATTAATTTTAATTAAATTTTCTTGAATTACACCCATCAATTTTTTTTTTGAATTGCTAAACAAAAATTATTTTATTGAATTAACAATACATACACATTCCTTTAATCAACTTCTTCAACATCTTCTGATTAACAATAAAAACACTATGGCTGATGGATTGTCTAGAAATACTAGGCAATGTAGAGAATACAAATATAATATTAGTCAATTTGGCAATGTAGGTAATATTGTCTCCAACATCTATTGTCCATCTGCAATATAACAAAAAATCTTAGTTAAACTGATACACTAACATGAAATGATGAAAGGAGAAAACAACAACAATAATAGTAATATGACGAGTTTAATCAACTCCCTGATGATAGTGGGAAGTTACTTTTTCATGGTTTTATGTGAATTCCATCCGATTAAAAGCATCGCAAAATACATTGACCCCTCCGAGAAAACAAAATGGAAAAAATTATATCCATATGGAACACTATCTTCTGACTTAGGTTCAGTCTTCTTGAGTTGCTAACATTCAGCAAAATGTCCAAAATGAATGAAATGGACTAACATACTGAATAATAATGATCTATGGAGATGCAGATTACAAGTCATAAATAGTCTTGTAACATTGTTATGGAATCTAACCTGACAGCAATTGGAGTCCACTCCTGTAGCAAATGTTGCCATCACAATCACAAGTACTGCGATAACAAAGCTCTGGCGATCAATGGAGTTTAGATCAGGTTATAACAAAATGATTCAATAGTTTAATATCAAGAAAGTGCTCTACAATCTTTTAGAGTATAAATATGTCTCTCATCTATAATATCCAGGGACCAGCAACCATATAATTTAATTGGCAGAGCTAGCAACTTGTATGTGAGTGAAGTTAAGAGATAGTGCCATTCTGAGGATCAGGTCCTTATGCCTGACCTCAAGTTTGTCATTCAAGATTTATAAATGCTGGAAACTTACCAAGATTGTGAGCCAATCAGCATTTGTTGCAGCTTGTGCTTTCTTGTTGCAGATTTCAGTCACTGGTTCACTACAAAATGTAATCCTAACTCAGAA
Organism: Dioscorea cayenensis subsp. rotundata; assembly: GCF_009730915.1. NCBI lineage: Eukaryota > Viridiplantae > Streptophyta > Magnoliopsida > Dioscoreales > Dioscoreaceae > Dioscorea > Dioscorea cayenensis. Next base: position 20,754,061 of record NC_052480.1, on the reverse strand, counting down.
AAAGAACAGAGAACATAGAAAACCCTTATTTCGAGGATCAGGTCCTTATGCCTGACCTTTATCTGCAATTATAAAAGCAGTATAATTAATTTAGAAACTCATATATGATCAATTTAGAAAAGTAATGCATTTGTACAATAGCTTATCATGAAATATGAAATCATAGATATATGTATATTATTACATGTCAGTAGAAAATCTAGAGTATGATTGGAAGAAACCCTTGTTCTCTTTTAGTAGTCCTTTCCAAACTGCAAGCAAATTTAAGTTGGTAAAACCAAACAATTAGCTTTGGTTTATCTGAAGGCAATATAATGACGCAAAGTAGAGTTGACGATGGCTGACCTTTACTTGTTTGAGGATGCTCTCAAGAGATATTAAAGAAGCTAATCGTGCATCTTCAGCTGCAGTTGAAGGATTGTGAATTGGTGAACCACCTTCTTCTTTTGTTATTAAGGCAGCATCGCTTCGCATTTGTTGTAATATCTAACATTAAAAAGAAATCAAGATAATATTTACAATGAATACCAATATCTTGTCAAATAGCCCGTGGTAGGACTGTCAAAAAGAGATAATAAATAATCCAATGGCATGTAATAATCTTTCACAAAGTATTAGATTTCAACCTCTTAAGGTAACAAATTTTTAAGTCTTCAAAGTCACAAGTAGAGTACTTGAAGTTAAATTCTACCACGCGATGGAAGGTCTATTGCTGCTATGCATGTTTTTACCAGTGACAAATCAATATAACAGGGATTGTAAAAGCCAATATGTGCAATTTTCAACTCAGGTTTGCATCCAGTAAGCAATGGATAGATGAAATCAGTGTGACAAAAAGCTCAACAAACTAACAGTCTATTATATGTCTCTTCTTTCAGCAATGGGTTAACCATTTCTTAATTGATGTCATAAAATGTGAATTATTTCATCAACATTATTCCCAATTATCTCATATTGAACAATTAATGCTCCAAATGGATCTCATTTTGCTTAAAGCAAACTTTGGAGCACAGGCATCCCTTATACAAGAAAAATTTCTTGAATAAGACAATGTGGTAAAAATCATTTTTGTTCATTTTAACACAAATATCAATGGCAATAAAGTACAATGTCACAATTAGGTATTAACAGTAAATATAAAATATGTCAAGAAACTAGTATGCCATGCCTAAATGCTCTCACGAAACAACATCAGGGGCATTGCATGCTATAAATTCTCTAAACATGCATATACATGACTAGATTTTTTTTTTTAAAAAAAAAAACCAATTTTATAAATGCAAGTTTGACATGCTTGCATCTACCTTTCTTCTCTTATGCTCAACTGATTCAAGAGCTGATCGTAATTTATTTACATGAGGTAGGTCACCAGCCTCCTCCATTGCCAAAGTGCCTGCTATATCCTAATCAAAGATAACAGAAAAAGAATAATACTCTGTATTTCAAGCAAAGATGCAGAAAATTAAAATTGCTTAAAATATATCTGTTAGAAAATTATACGTGGCCCCCGCAACCAATCAAGAAAAGAAGACTTAAGGCAGTGTGTATGACTTGCATATTAAATATTGAATTCCTTGGGGAAAGAAAATCACAGACATTATTCACAAAAATGGAATGTTTTATTAAGCAGCTATAGCAATTTGGCAGCAAATTCGGTAGCGGTCTTCGACTAAGTATCGGAGGCACAACTTCCTGCAGTTTTAAAACCTACATGTAAGAAAAAAATTGATGATAATTCTTTGTAATGACATAATGAAAAAGCACTGTAACTATGAGTTCAGGAACTGCATTGGATGGTCCAAGATAAAAAGCACATAATTATTATCGTCAAGTCTAATAAGGAGAAAAAAAATCCTAGTTATAAAGACACCGCAAGTATGAGATCAGGAATTGCCTTGCATGGTTAAAGATGAAGCGTTTACTTTTTTTCTTTTGTGAGTGTTCTCAAGCGTGCTACTCTGTCTTGTTGTTATTCAGCTTCTTAAGCATTGAATTGTAGGACAAGTCATTGTCCCATGCTAAGTGAAATCTCCACTTCATAATATATAGTGCCATAACCTTTGGATGCATCCAAAGTTTATCTCTCTAAAGTACCATTTAATTGCTGCAGAAACTTAGCTTGCTAATTGAATGATTGGTGTTAAAAAATTGTTTAAAATCATTATCTTTGGTCACCCTCCTATTCATATGGAAGCACTCTTTTGTTCATATGAAAGTGACACAAAACAAATGATAATTTTACAAACCTAATCAATGTGGTTTATGAGAACAACATGCCATTATAAATAAGTAAACAAGTCTATCTTGACAATTAGTGCATAATAATTAAATATTATTATGTGTCTCAATAGACAATAAATTGTGCTATTCTTTTTCAAACTAGTAAATTGCTTAGAAAATGAACAAGATTGACTTTAAGATCTAACAATCAAGTAAACAAAGACCATATCACTGGTTAAATTAATTTCCATATTACCAGGCATGATAGTGAATTCCATTAAGCATTAAAAGATTAAAAAAAAACATGTTCAATATGTTAATTACAGTAATACGATCTGATCATGCAGATTCAAACAAACATAACCAATTAAAAAAAAATCAGAAACTCATAAAAATCACTAAGGAAATCAAATACCATGAAACAACATCATTTGTCAGGGATTACCTTGTAGAGAATGGGCAATTTCTCCCACTTCTCTTGAACCAATTTATATTGTAGAATTCTGTGAACAAATTAACAGATAATGATATGAGCAATCAGACAAACCAATAGAAACAAAACTTGGAGGGAGAATACCTCAGTGACTAATGAGAAGGATTTGGAGCCTGAGAGGCCGATCAACCAGAAAAAGGACACTCGGAGATGCAAGCAAAAATTAAATCCTTCGGTGCTGCTCGGGTGCCTTCTCTCTCGCTCGCTCGCCAAATGGAAAGGGATTCGAGGCTTCGAAGAAGAGAGAAGCGAATAGCGAGATCCAAAAAAAAAAAGGAAGGAGACAATGCCAACTGTGAGGAAGCTTCAATGAGGGTTGGGGATTAGGGTTGGTGAGCAAGATAGTTGGGACCGGGGTCGGGAGCTCGAGGAGCAGCGCATGGTGATGGTGAAGAAGAAGAGAGATTAGGGTTAGGGATTTACAGGGGAGAGAAGAAGAAGAAGAAAAGAAAAAGAAAAAGAAAAAGCAGCGTCCATGGCTTGGATTTGATCTGGGCTTCGGATCCCAAACATATATTATATTATATTAAAAGCAATGTTTTCTTTTCACTCTTCACCAATGTTTTCAAAACCGGACCGGGAAGTGAACCGGCCAAGTAACCGGGTCATGGGTCAATCGGTTAGACCGGATGACCCGGTTTGGTCGAACCGGATGACATAATATATATATATATATCAATTATCCAAACTCACATATATTCCCAAGCTAATTCAAACTAATGAGAATACTATATTTTTATAAGATGATGTAAGATGATGTCAAATAAAAAAATAAATGGTAAAAAAAGAACATCCAGGGAATTAGAATGAATATATAGGAAAAATAAAATTAGCAAAATTATAAGTTTGGGCCAAAAACTGGTTGGTTTGGAGTCTTTGGACTAAAATACAAAGGCCCAACCCACTTACTATCTGAAAAACCCTTAATTCTCAAAGCTTTAACAACCGTCAGCTCCCACAATATATGATCGGATGGTCTTTAGAGATTAGGGTTTCCATCATATCATCCTCCTCATGATAAATAAACCCTAGCCGTTCTTTGCCAATCTTGCTCTCTCTCTCTCTTTTGTTTTTTGAATTCACCTTCTCCGCCATCTCTCTCACGCTCTCTCTATCTCTCTCTATGTTTTGTTTCTCTCTCTTTTGTTTTTTTGAATTCACCTTCTCCGCCATCTCTCTCACGCTCTCTCTATCTCTCTCTGTGTTTTGTTTTTCTTAATTTTTTTTTATTTTAAAGGTTGAATTTGAGATGATGAATGATCATTGTGCTTGATATGTAATTCTTTTACAGATCCACTGGTGATGGTTACACAAACCCTCTAAGAAGTTTTGAGCAAGATCCATTCATGTTTTTTGTTTTACATATTTTTCTTTTTTTATTAATGTTTGAATCCATCTAGTTTTTGCTTAACAAATTTTTTTTTAAAAAAAAATTAGAACCGGGGTCGACCCGGTTCAGGTCAACCCAGCCGGTTCGGCGGGTTTGACCGAGTTTGACCGGGTCAACACCCGGTCAATAATTTGTGTAGAACCGGACCGGACTGCTGACCGGTTCCCGGTTTTACCGGTCCGACCGGCCGGTCCGGTCCGGGTTTCAAAACATTGCTCTTCACTCAAACATATATTATATTATATTAAAACATTAAAGGAGGAATATATAGAGTGAGTGTTTGAAAGAAAGTCAACACCAAACATTGTCATTCCCTATGTAGTTGGAAAGTAAACAATTTTTTACTGTTGGTATGAATATGATTATATATATATATATACTTATTAATGTTTTTAATGCATATAAATGGGGTTCGCAATAATTCACTGGACACTAGGTACTAGGTCCTCTTATTGATAATTTTCCATCCATCTCTTAAGTCTTGACTCTTTATATATCATGCAAAATATGCATGTATTTTTTCCACAAAATTTAAAATTTTAGAAAATTGGGATTGTTGCTTTGACGCGCTTTCAATTTTTTTTTAAGTGTTTGAAAAATATAATAATAAATTAACAAGACTGTGTACTGAAAAGACCGGGCACTTCTTTTCTTATCCTTTTACCACCACATGCCATTATTTATGCCATGCTTAGGAAATAATTTGGAGATTAAAGAGATAACAAGGGTTTAGTGGAAGGATTAAAGAGGGTTTAGAGCTTGTTTGGTGTGAATTGTGTAAATTATTATATTTATATTTTTGGCACCGAATTTGGCACGGTAATAATATATTAATATATTTATGTTTTTGGCACCGTATTTGGGACGGTTTTAATATATTAATATATTTATGTTTTTGGCACTGTATTTGGGACGGTTTTAGTACATTAATATATTTATAATTTTGGCACTATATTTGATACGATATTAATCAATTTATTATATTTATATTTTTGGCACTGTATTTGTCACGTTATTAATAATTTACTATATTTATATTTTGGCACAGTATTTAGTACGGTGTTAATATATTATTATATTTATATTTTTGGCACTGTATTTGGCACAATATTAGTATATTATTATATTTTATATTGTTGGCACGGTATTTGGCACCATCTTAGTATACTATTATATATTATATTATTGGCACGGAAGTAATGTATTATTATATTTGGGGTTTTGGCACGGTATTTAGCACGGTAATAATATAATTATGTTTTTTAAAAAATATGTTTGCCACTGCATTTGGCACTGTTATGAAAAATTATTAAATTTATATATTTGGCACGGTATTGGGCACGGAATTAAAAACTATTTTTAAAAATATTCACATATTTGACACAGTTTCTTAGTTCCGTATCAAATGCTGTAACAAATTTGTCACGATTTTGTTTTTGTGCCAATTTTACCATGCTGATTTGAAAATTTTCTTGTAGTGAAAGAATAACTACCCACTACTAAGCATAACTCCATGTTGCATGAGAAGCTAACTAACTTTGACTGACTCTAATACATGCATAACAAAAGACTTAATTAATTTAAACATATGACTCCAGCCGAGCCCATTTCATCCACAGCTTCAATTCTGAACTTGATTTAACCTTCTTCAGTCTTCAATCTCCTCAGAGACAATTAGTTAGGTCACATCTCAAAGCAATAACAATCTAATAATAAGAAAAGGAGTAATTCTTAATTTGGATACATTGTCATCTCATTGAAATCCTCTAACTTGCTGATTTTTTTTAATCCACTTGAAAAAAGGTTTTAAATATGTAGGTTTTCTCTAACATCTCAATTTTTTAATATAAAAAATTAAGAATTTAAATAAAATGTTTTTAAAATTTAGTATAATGTAAATACCATAAATTTAAATAAATAGAAGTTGGATAAGATGCATACATAATAAATAGCCATGAATCATATGGATGCCATGCATGATAAATAAATATCATGTTTTTTAAATTAAAATTAATAACAAGTTTTTATCTAAAAATAATCTAGTGTGATTCCCATGATGTGTGAGGTATGCTGAATTGATTGTTTTTCAATTTTATTGTTTTTAATTTTCTAAAAAATTGTATATTTTCAATTTGGACATATCATTCTTTTGGCGTTTAAAATTTTTTAACCCCTTCATTTATCAAAGATAGCTCAGTATATTTCTTTAATTTTTTCTATTTTTTGGGGAAAATAATTATCTACAAATAATGTATTTCTTTTAATCCATCTTCTTTAGAATAATATTAATTTTAATACTCTCACGTGAGTAATAAATAAAAAAAATATATTCAATAATTTTGGAACGGTGTAAGATATAATTACATGCTTTGCATAAATTTTCATGCTGTCATGCAACAGTTCCAAATAAAAAAAAAATGAACACATAAACATGTTGTGTCACAGTCTCACAAGTATACTTTGATGGAGATTTAAAACTATCCAAACTTGTAGCATGGTGAGCTTAGAATTAACTCATTTCTTGTATAAAACAAAGTTCGACTTAAACTGATCGTTGATATATATATATATATATTATGCTCAAATAAAGACAATTTAATATGCAAATATACAAATCACACCATTTCTTTAATCAATAAAAACTTAAATTAACCTCACTCAAGATAAACCCAAATTAAATTCACAACAATATATATATTTACGAATTCACAACAATCACCACAAGGGTTTGTCAACGAATAGACATGTATACACTTGGAAAATTTTTATAGTGGCTTATCAACCCTCTAGGGAATTTATTAACTTGGTTTGACATCACATAAGACGATTAATCCTCTAGGGAATTTATTAGCTCAGTTTGATTCTTCAAAAAAATTTCAGGAATCAAAGTGAGCTAATAAACTCTCCTACCATGCAACTTTGTAAAAGAAGAAAATGACATCCTCTTATAGGGGGCTAGTGAATGAACATTATTGCTACAATATTTATAGCAGTTTACAATAAATGCACAGTATTGCAATAGCATTATTAGCCCAAAGATTTGATTTTTGATCTGCCAATTTACCATTCATTGTAAATTCCTAAGAATATGTTTGGAAGATCATACTAATTAATTACACGACATCATTTAATAATATATATATATATATATATTTAAAAAGACCATCAATAAATATATAGGATTATTAGGTGGCTTAACAAACCGAGTGAAATGTGTGAATTCAAATCTAATAAAATGATAAAAATAATTTAATTGAATCTAACGTTATCAACAAAAAGATAGCCTTTGTATGATAAAAATCTATGACTTTCCATGCTATGGCATTTCATCTTTTGCCTTTGAACATTGAGATACAAGGAGACATCTTTCCCCAATTGTTTTTCATTGGCTTCTTTCTCTTTCTTTTCAGGTATTTATAAACCCAAATAAAAAAACAATATAAAAAAAAACATATACTTTAAAAATATTTGAAGGTGTCAATGCATTTAAAATATTTTATTATATAGTCATATAAGTTCTCTCTAACATCTCAATTTTTTAATATAAAAAATAATTGAAATTATATGTAATATATTTGAGATTTAACATATCATAAATTAAAATAAGTAAAACTTGATCAGCAAGTTGTGTAGATAATAAATAGATATGAATCAAGAGGATATCATGATAAATAATTATTATGTTTTTTTTTAATAGCATAAACAAGCCACATGTCAAGAGTGTGTGCATTAAGAATTGAAAAGCAAGCTCGATCCCACAACCAAAGTTTTTTTTTTTTTAGCACTACTACTTGCATTAAGAATTGGGGAGCAAGCTCAATGCCACAACTAATGAATTTTTTTTGGCACTACAATGTCTAATGTGTTTTGAAAGTGACGAAATTTTTCATAGTGTGATCAATACCACCAAATCAAGGCCCTTAATTAAGTATTATCATATTTAAGATAATTAACAATACTTTTCTAAAAAATGCTATGAATTTATATCGAATTTATTTTATTTTATTTTTATTTTTTAAATTATCTAAAGAAATTGTAATTTCCTTTTTGAAGTTTAAAGCTTTTTTAATCCCTTAAATTATGAAAGTTAGCTGATCAGTATATCCCTTTAAACTATGTATATATATATGCATGTTTTTGTTATTTCTTGAAAGGTAATTAACAGCAAAATCATGTTCTTGTTCTCTATTGATCATCTTTAGTTTAACATGAATTTCAATACTCTCATATATCAATTCTCAACAATTTGTTGTCTATATATAATGATCTACCAACCCTTAATTACATGACTTAACGTCAAAGCAAATATAAGAAAAACAGCAACCTTAATGTCTTTCACCAACTTTAAATCAATTCTTATTACCAAGGATCATATGCAATAGAACCCATTGTAGATATTTTTTCCTCAGCATAAATAAAAGAAGGTAAACTCCACCACAAACAACAACTAACCTTATTCAATGTGTTTCATACCTTGGAAATTAAGGCTCCAAGAAAAAATAGGTTTTTACCGGCTTTTACAAATTAGTATCTACCAAGCTTGAAACCTACTGCAATTTATCATCAAAGCATGTTCATCGTGTGTAAAAATTATATCTGCAAGCGTTCTACTAGAGCAAGGAACAAATGGACACACTTATATAGAAAAGTTAAAAATATCAGTATAATCTTAAATTAAATTCCCCAATACTCACCATTTGATACACTATAACATGTAGGTGCGCATGAAACAAAAGCAAAAAATGATATTCAAACCAAACCGGATGATTTCTAGATAGAAGAGCTGATATTTTCTTATGGTCCATCATTCAAAACACAATACCATGTCACACATGGATATATGATATCGATTGTTCTTTTTATATTGTGGATAAATCACTAATTTAAAGAAAAAATTGTAAAACAAAATACAATCGAATTGAGTCTAGTGGATGTGGTTGTGAAGACAACAAATAGCACAATAGAAGAAAAACATAATAAAGAAAACAAATTAAGTAAAAAGAGTTAAGTAGGATGGTCACCCCAAAGACCAAGTGGCTGTCCTACCCAAATGAACTCTTAGTGTCTTTCCAACATTTGGTGTATTTTCTCATTTTGGCAACAAGGAGACTAGAAAAATACATGGGAAAGTCAGAAGGAGCTTTGGTCGAATAAAAAATTCATACCTAAAAAGAAATATGTTTTTGTCAATAAATGACAAGTGTCCCACTTAAGGATAAACGGATATGAAAATGCACTATAGTTTATCAACTTTTTAGGATTTATTAATTTGGCAGGTGTCATATGGGTAATGAAAATCCCTGCATGTGCAAAATTCGTTTTAGACAACAATCACAATCATCAATATCTCTAAACAGAAAAACTGACTTGAAGAATTAAAAAAAAGAAAGAGAATAGAAAGTTAATAAAAAAGATTAACAAGATTCTATCAAGGAGGAGAGGAACAAACAAGATCTCCCTCTCCTCTTCTTTCATTACTAATTGTTTTTTTTTTTTTAATTCTTCTCAAACATCTCTTTGCACTAGGGGCGTAACCAAGGGGGGGGTAGCAGGGGCTGAAGCCCCCCTCGGCGCCGGAGAAAATACTTTTCAAACAATATAAAATTTGGTGGTTTTCGATTTTTCTATACTTAATTTTATGTAAAATACAATATTTGGACACATGAAAGTGTGGAGTGTGGGTGTGCTTGAGTGGTTAGTGGGTTTATCCATAATGTTTGGGATCTTTTGATCCACCCAAGTTCAAATCCCACTTGGTGTATTTTTTCACATTTTATTTTTAAATTTAAAAATTACTATTATTTCAAAATTTTAATAAAATAAATCTTATATACAAATTTTAGTAATTTTAAAAAAGTTTGAATTGATCATGAGGCCTAACATATATACATATATGTTATAATGTACATATATGCTAGAGTGAAACAATAAAAGTTTTTTTATAAACAATAGTTTGGTTTTTTGTAGTGAGGAGGATCAATTTTACCATATTTTTTAAAAAAAAAACAAACTTGAGATATATTCTTATTAGTTGAATTATTGAAAATCTCATATATTTTCTATCAGTAATAACAAAATTTTAAATTATACTTTATATTTTTTTAATATGTGTATTCAAATTTTGGTTATATTAGTACATTATTCTTCATTTAAAATAATTATTTTGTTAGATTATTTAAATGGTAAGATATTTAAAATATGTGAATGATATTTTATTATGTGAATGATAATAAAAAAAAACAAAACCATTGAGAAAAACATAAGAGTACTCTAAATCCTGACTTTAAGCACTAATTAATTAATATTATAAAACATTAGAAAGAAACACTAATCACTAATGTTAAGTTCTTCCAAGTTCTTTCAGTTAATGTTAACATCACTCATTTAGGTAACAACTAAAAAATGTTCATGAAAATCAAGATGGAGTCTTGGAGATGTTTATGAGAGATCATCTCAAAAAGAATACATTTTTTATGAGGAGAAGAAAAGACTGAAATTTCTATATGACAAATGGAAGAATAATTTTGAATATGTGAATCATGAATTTCGCCTCAACAAATAACCCAAAAAAATGATGTTCTGAAAAGGTGATTTACAAACCAATTAAACTTTTTCTTAATTACCCCAAAACTCAATTCTAAATTTATGAATCCAATGAATTAATTAACTGATATAAACATAAAAAATCTCAAGACATGTGAATCTCTTAACTAAAAACTCATGCAAAACAATTTTAAAGTACAACAAATAGAGAAACAACTACATCGTACCTATGATGTGTAAATGATGTTTTCAAGTTCGATATGCTAGAATTTAAAGTTTTTAATGGTTTTCTCCATAATCTGAGTTATTTAAACAAAAATCCATAAAAATTTAGATACATAGGTTTTGAGATTTAACATTATTAAAAACAACATAAACTTTGTATTCTTTAAATTGTGATAAATAATAATGTTTTACTTTAAAAGTACTGATGTGATTCTCGTGAGAGATGATGAACTTATATTTTTTTTTGGAAAATATTATTATTATCTAAGAATCCTTTTTTTTTTTTTAAATCTTATTCTTAGGATAACATAATTGAATTAAAATGTCACTTTCTTATATCGAATATGTCTCTCTATAAATATAGATTTGTTTTTAGAATAATTTTCATGGTGCTTACATGAGGTCCATGTGATATCTATTCTTTGTGGGGTTTAATAAGTAATTATGCATGGAAGATCATGCAACAATTTTGTGGAATTTAGAGTAAACATTTTAGGACAATGAACAATTAATAAATTATATGAAAACCATAATTAAAGCATTCGAGAACTTAAAAATAATATTTTTTATATTTAACTATTGAAAAATATCTTAAATTTAAAGAAACATAAAGGGCAATGATGCATGGAGAGTAAATAGCAATGAATTGGATGAAAATTATAATTAATAATTACCATGTGCTATGAATTGAAACAAATAATAATGTTTTACTAGAATAAAAAATGTCTGACTTGATTCTAGTGAGATATCATCATTTGATTTTGTTTTTAATAAATCATTTGATTTTTCTCATGAAAGTTTTAGTTTTTATAATATTTCATTTTTTTTAAATTTTAATTTATGGTTTTTTTAATAAGGTGAACAAATCACTCATTTCAATTAATTTTGTGGGAGGAATCTTCATCTCTCAACCTCCGGGGAAAAATCATTCTAATATGAAATGGTATTCCTGCTTATAGTTCATTTAAATTACTTAGTATAGCATCCAATTTTAATGTTATCATGCTACTTGATTTGTGCAATTCCTTGGGTTGTCCTTCGTAATATGTTCTTCCCCATCATGTTCTTGTTTCTTCTTCTTCTTCTTCTTCTTCTTCTTCTTCTTTTTTTGTATTTTTTGAACTTTTCTTCTTATCGGTTTACTTATTCTAACACTTTCTTTTTATTTTTTTTAATTTTAATTTTTTTTGAAATTATTTAATAATTTAAAAATAAATAAAGATCATATTTATTATTATTTATTATTTTGAAAATAATAAAAAATTATGAGGACGTTGAAGGATGTTACCTCATATGGCTTAATTTGTCATCCTACAATATGGATATACATATATATATATAATGAAATATTTTTGAGTTAAATAAATACTATTTTGGGGAAAAATCACTGAGAAAAATAATTGTGCCATTCTAGTAAAAAAATAAATGGCTTATTTGATTTTTGTTTTTTTATTTTTTTATTTTTTTAAAAACAGTTGTGTTCATATAAAAAAATAATAATAATAAATTAATTAATTAAATGCTTCTCCTAATTTAAATAAAAAAAATTAAAAAATATCTAAATCTCAAGATCAGCAGAGAGCACAGATCTCAAGGTGACCTAAAATACACAAATCTTAAATCTCAAGATTAGCCGAGAGCACAGATCTCAAAGTGATTTAAAATATTCAAATCTCTTGATCAACTAAGAGCACTGATCTCAAGGAGATCCAAAATATTCAAAATACATAAATCTCAAGATCAGCGGAAAGCACATATCTCAAGGTGGTCTAAAATATCTAAATCTTAGGATCATCCAAGAGCACAAATCTCGAGGAAATCCAAAATACTCAAACCTCAAGATCAGCAGAGAGCACAGATCTCGAGGTGATCTAAATCTCAAAATTAGCCAAGAGCACATATCTCGAGGCGATCTAAAATATAGATATCCTAAGATTAGGTAAGAGAACAGATCTCGAGATGATCTAAAATACACAAATCTCAAGATTAGCCAAAAGCACGTATCTCGAGGCGATCCAAAATATCCAAATCTCACGATTATCTGTGTATGCAAATCACGAAGCAAAAATATATATATAATAATAATAAATATAATAAATTAAAATAAAAAATTACATCAGATAATAATAATAATAGTATAAATATATATAAATAAATAATAAATAAATGATAATAAAATAAAATTTAATAACAATTTTAAATCAAATAAAAAATATAATACAATATATATATAATAATAATAAGGGAAATTTACTGTTCACCCTTCGTAATTTTCAAAACTTCCCAAAAACCCCTCCTACTTTTACACACCTCGGACAGCCCTTCCGTTAGTGTTTAACTTCCGTATTACCCCCTACCGTTCACTTCAAATGGGTCCATGTTGTGAAATCCCATTTTTAGCCTTGAAAATGGTGGGAAAGGAAAGCGCCAAATCATCATGTTCAACCTTTTCAAGGGCTTTCTGCTTGGTTTCTGATAGACAATGTATAGGAGTTGCATTACATCTTGTTGTTTTTCTCATTTCTCCTCATTTGAGTTGTTCGACTTCGATTCGCGGTTTGCATGTCTGGTGAGAATCTCTTCGTTGCTATCGGTTTGACCATTCGGTAGGAGTTTATTATGGCGACTCATTTGTGGTAGTCCGGGTGAAGTTTATCATACCCGAAATATATAAATCGGTTTCTCCAACGGAAAATGAAGTTGAATTTCCATCGGATTGGTCAAGTGCACTTTCATCTTCAAATGAGTCGTATTCGATTTTTATTGTCGAGGCAGAGCATGTGCCATTGTCGTCTCCGTTTGAAAACGAGTTCATTTCGTTGTAAAGTTCTTCTCGTTTATTGTTATCTTTTTGTATATTTTAAATAATGTTTAACTATTTGCTATTATCCGTTTAAATATATTACTAATATGTTTAATAATTGTCATATCCGTTTAATAATTGTCATCTCCGTTTAACATTATCTTTACATGTATAACTTTTCATATTAATGTTTAAATTCTCAAAGTCTCTGCGTAAAACGGTGATCTTTTTCGTTTGATCTGAATTGTTGCCAGGTGGCACGTGGCAGGTGGCAAGGTTATGGTATCCCGTGCATAAGAATTAATGACGGCATTAATTCTTATGCACGGTAACATAAATATCCGAACACCCGTTCGTTGTAATCAGTCAATGTCGGTCCACTGTGCGTTTGATTTTTTTCTCGGATATGAAGAGTCAACCTGCTTACGGACTTCACACCATAAATAACCAGGAAGAACCCTTCCCATGGACAACCACTCGTCGTCGTCCTCATCATCATCCTCCTCCTCCTCCTCCTCCTCCTCCTCCTTCTCCTCTATCTGAAAGGATGTTTCGTGAACCTCTTTCCTTATCTTGAGAATCAATCAGCCGTAATCACGCAACAAGTTAAACTATCTTTTCTTGCCCAAGCCGAAATGCTCGCATAATTGCCTGAATGGAGAGGATTCTCCAGCGGTGGATGACGGGAAGCAATTAAGCGAGCTTTTCGACTTGGGTAAGAAAAGAAAGTTTTCACGTATTGCGTGATTGAGGAGGATTCTCTAGAGGAGGGAGGTCAAGAAACATCCTTTAAGACGGGGTTGATATTTATCACTTGAGACTTTTTGTTACCGTTTAAGAACATTACGTCAGTGTATAACTATGTCGTTCTGTGTTTAACTACCAGTATCTTCGCTTAAGTCCGACCATGACACATTGATTAATAGTCATTTTCATGAATGTGTTTGTTTAACCTTTTTTTTAATGTTGTATGTTGTGCAGGTTCAAGTTGATGCGCATGTTATGCAACCGCTGTGAGCATTCGAATGTACAGACACTTGTTTCGTTATACGAGGGTCGAGTCGTGAGTGTCCAAAGTCCTTGTAAATGTTGTAAATGTGTAAATGTTGTAAATGTTTTTGTAAATGTTTTGTAAATGTTTTGTAAACGAATGTTTTTATTTGAATGTGAACTTCGAAATTTAAAGCAGAGACCTAGTAAAAAAACAATGTGGGAAACAAAAGAAGCGTCATTGTAAACAATAGAAAAAAAGTTAAACAATACTCAAGTTACTCTTTAAACAATGACAACGGTGTTTAAGAAAATACGTAAAGATGTTTAAACAGTGACGCAGGAGGTACCCATCTTCAACGCTGATGTCGGTGAAAAGCATTCAATTTAAACAATAACATATATTTTTAAACAGGTTAAGTCACTATATTTAAACGTTTTACATATTATTTACATGATATAGACTTTATTTAAATCGGTAATCGTTATGTTAAACACTATGTGTATCTGTTTAAACATAAAAATCTTGACGGTTAAACAGATACTCATGTCGAGCGATGACAATACGTCTTCATCGCGACGAGTGGCATATTTTTTTCCTTTTTGCCCTTCGATGGAGGGAAAAAAATACGCCCAATCACATCACGTCTAGTCTAACCTCTATGCACTTTTTTGGTCTTCATCACTGATGATATATATATATATATGCACTTTTTTGTTTGCCCTATCCGATCGCTTGTTTGTTGTTTACACATCTTCTTCTTCTTCTTCTTCTTCTTGGCTTATTTTTTTGTTCTTCATTTCATTTGGTTTTATACGATTTGGTTTTCACTCGATATATTATGGAGAGTTTTTGTGGTATTGCTAGATTCAACGGGGAGGGAAGAGTGCTAATGTTCATGGCTCGAACTTCTTGGGAGTTGGTGTTAGGCGAGATATGTGAGCGATGGGGTCTCGAAGTTTCTCTTGTCGAGGGTTAAGTTCATCACACCGGATGGATATAAAAGCGGTTTGCCCAATAGAAAAGCGATGTTGACTTCCGATGGATGTGTCACGTGCACTCCATCTTCAAATGTCTCTGTAGTTGATCTTGTCGTCGAGATAAAAAATGTGCCATTGCCGAATCCTAATGAAAACGAGTTTTACTCGTTGTAAGTACCTTCTCTTTTAATTATTCCGGTTATGCAGGGGCCATTAGTGTTTAAATATGTCCGTCATTTTGGTTAACATATTGTACTAGTCGATTTATGTTATTAGTTAACTGCTTTAAGTATTTAATTTAACGTTTAAATATTGTCATTATCACTTAAACATTATATTCTCCGCTTAACATATTGATCTTTTTCATTTGGTGAAGTGTTGGCGAGGGAATTAGATTCTGCGAGTGCTCCGAGTTCATCCCCCATGGTGACCACGGCGGGCGTGGGATGTCTTCCTTCCTCGTCGGATCATTACGAGAGTCTTTGTCGTTAGATATTGGACAACGTTTTGACGGTGTCGAATATTTCAGGGATGTACTTCGAAATCAGGCAATCAAAAGGAATTTTGACTTCAAATTCATAAAGAACGAAAAACATCGGGTGACTGTGGAATGCGCTGCCGATGGTTGTCATTGGCGCCTTCATGCATCAAAAGAGTATAACAAAAAAATACTTTCAGAATCAAGACAATCAACCCGTCACATACTTGCGGTGGTGGCATAGGTTCGACGTCGCATCCGAAAGCGTCCAAAAAATGGGTTAGCGCATGAGTGATTCAGAAGCTCAAGGGTCCGTCCCTTGTACAAGGCCATCGACATTCAGAAGGACATGTTGCGGGAACATGGTGTCCACATACCATACAAGCGAGCTTGGTTGGGAAAAAGAGCATGCTCGGGTGGTCCTCGGCCAGCGGTGACATCTCCGACTCACTGATCGCTTTGCTTTGGTATGTGGATAAGGTGGTGAGACAAATCCGGCGGCGTTGCGATCGTGGAAAGAGACGGTGATCGTTTTAAACGTGCATTCTTTTCTTTCAACGCGTGTATTGTGGGATTCAAGAGGGCTTGCAGGCCGCTGCTGTTTCTCGATGGTACACACCTCCTGGGAAAATATCGGGGTACACTACTGGGTGCCACATGGAAAGATGGAAACAATGGTTTTTTCCACGTCGCCTTCGGTATAGTCGACAACGAGACCGATGCCAATTGGACTTGGTTCATATCTAAGTTAGGCGATGCCTTATACGAGGATGGAGATTATCATGAGATAATTACCTTCGTGTCGGACGAGTCCAAGGGCCTTGTGAGCGCAATTGCGAGAGTATTCCCTTCAGTCGCCACATGCATACGTCTTCGATATTTGGAGGCCAATTTTATGAAAAGCCCAATGTCGGACTTGGGAAGTCATTGAGGGAGGAGTCTTTGGTCTATATGCTTCCGCATTGTGTGGGCATCCACGGCTAAAGATTTTGATGATACTCGTGAATGAACTGCAGACCACATCACCCGAAGCTCATCACTAGTTGATTAATAAATCGGATATGCCACATTGGTCGAATTATCTGTTCGGAGGTGATCGTTGGGGTGAGATGTATTCAAACGTCGCGGAGTCGTTCAATGCTTGGATTAAGGAAGCACATCATTTACCAGTGACGAAAATGGTCGACTCCATAAAGTCTGTGAATATTAGTTTACACTTAACATTTAGTGTCACCCTTTAAACATTCTCAATCTTTGTTTAATTACACTTATCTGACTTTAAATATTAATCCTTACGTTTAAATATTTACAATAATGTTCAAACATGTTTACGAATTATTTAACCATCACTGTCTTTGTTTAACCTTATTTGCCAGGTTCAAGTTGATGCGCATGTTATGTAACCGGCGTGAGCAAGCGAACAAATGGGAGACCTACTTATGCCCAGACATACATTCGAAGGTAGAGATCATTGTTGAGGACATCCGAAATCTTTGTGTTGGTCGTTGTGTCGATGATCGTTATGAGTGATCGACCGAGTGCGACAGACTCGTGAGATCTCGCCATCGGAACTTGTTCATGTCGAAGGTGGCAAGTTTATGGTATCCCTTGCAAACACGCTTGCGTGACCATAATGCGATGCAGACACCGAACGTACATCGATTTATTAGCGGGTACTTCACCGTCGACAATTACAAAGCTGGCGTACAAGGAAGCTATATTCCCCATAGCCCGAGCGATGACGGGGCCTTCGGGGACGGAAATCGTGAGCTTCGTTCTGCGACCGCTTTGTGGCGAAGGCAGCATCGGGCGGCCTAGGCGAAAAGAGGATCGAGTCGCAAGCGTTTGATGTCCGCGGGAGTTACATTGCGGCACTGCCGCCATGGATCCGGTCACAATCAGCGATCTTGCAATGAAAGCTGTCGCCGACTAGGCATTGTAAATAAAGCCGAGCGATGGCGAGGGAAACATTGTGTATTGATGCTCAACTTTCCATATTTAAACTCTTACTCTTTAATCCCGAATTGAATGTATTTAAAGCGAGAGACATTGTTATTTTTAAAGCGGATACATCTGTAAGTTGAAATATTTCAATCGATGTTTAAAACGATATATAGTATATTTAAACAATGAAAGTGAAATGTACACAATTAGAGCGTAAATTAAACAATGAAATGAGCTCGAATGGAATTTAACACCTTTTACAATTCAAAACAAACAAAATTTACATTTACATATACAAGTCATGTTCTTGAAAACAAAAAAACAATGAATTGAATTTGTCCGAGTTTACACTCGAAAAACAAAATTGATATTGAGATATACGAGGACATGTTCTTCAAAAACAAAAATTTAACCCGCTTGTAGCGACCCCCTTTGTCATGGACACTAGCGCTCTCCCCTCCTTAAGTATGCGGGTAACATACCTTAATCCCGAGATAAGGAGCGTGCATGCTGCGGTAGCCGTAACTTCTCACCCCAAAGTAATTGCTCGATAAACCGCATGACGTGAGCGGGCGCAATCGGCGCTTCCTTGTTTTTGGGCGTGGGGTTTCCAAGTGCGTGCGAGTTGGGTACTTTCTGCCGTCGCCGACTCGCTCGAAACTCCATATCGACACTGATTGTCGAATAGATTCACTGTCGAGATATGCAAGTTGAGATTAGAATACCGATTAAATACCAAACACTATTAATCGGACATAATTAAAGAACTTACCATGTCTAACGCGTCTTTATCATACACCGGACATGAAGAATAATGCATGTATTCTTGTTTATCATTGTCAAGGATGACGACATGGAAGTGACCATTCATGATTATCGGGAGGATGACAATTTGAACTTCATGCGGGTTGCGTACGGCATCCCGACCATAGCCATAATTGTTTCATGTGCGTCAGTCCGCTTTGACATAAGCAGTATAGCGAGTCCGGTGATGGGCGCTTCTTGTAAGGATATGGCTCTTTGCTCGGTGACTTTTTGTATTATGCATACGAAAGCGTCCATCACATCATCAGTGACCATCTCCTTCCCCTCAAGTAGCGTGTATAATTTGTCGCGTGTGGTGCTCACGCGTCGTTTCCTCCACTGCACCAGTCTTGATGTTAAACGATACCGGATATAATAAGACCATATTGTAAATATTTTAAATGATATTATCAATTGTTACATGATATTATATATAATTAAATGTTAAGCGAGACAAAGTAAATGATAACATAAAAGGCATTAAACACTATTAGAAAATTGTTAAACACTATAACAAAAACCTTTAAACAATATCATAAAAAAACTTTAAACTTACCCGATCCATAGAAGCGGTTGAGGAAGATCCTCATCAACTCCTGCTTTCGTATTTGTTAAGACGCAGACGAGGCCAACCCATTTCTTCTTCTTCGGAATAAAAACTTTCCGAGCCGTCTAGTCCCATTTTTGATTGGCCTTGATCATCTCTCTCGTTGCTCGGTCGGGGTCTTCAGCATCATCTTCCTTCGATCTCGGGGGACGATGGCGACGACATCAGCTACGAACATATCCTTACATGGTTGTTCTTGTTGTGGGATTATGTACAGCTTCGATGCTGAGGGAAGGCGGCGACAACATCAACCGCGAGACACATCCTTACATGGTTCTTGTTGTGGTGGGGCTGTGTCCTGCTTGGATGCTTGATCTGTCGGCCATGGGCCACGACCCAGCGACAGCAGTTCAGCGATCTTCTCAACCGTGGCCTTGACAACATCATCATTGGGAGACACACCCTTAACTTGTTCTTGATCTTCAGGGATTGTGTCCATCTTTGATGCACGCAATCTCGGCGGCCCGATTCCACGGGTCCATCGATTCATCAAGAAGAGGTTAACGACCTTCTCAACCGCGGCAGCGGACACATCATCTACGATGTCCTCCACCGTCGTGGCCATGTCATCAGCGGCGACAGACTTCGATGATGACATCGGTCGCCCGATAGTGTTGCTATTGTTTCATCATCGTACGGCGGTGGAGACGAGGCGATATTGTTCTCCTCTTTTTTTCGCAAGTCTCTTCGAATGTGGTCGCCTTGGAATGACCTTCCGATGATGTCGTCGTCCTCAAATTCCGGCGCCTCGTTCATCCCGGGTGCTTGATTCTTTGGAGGGATGGCGCAGCCGGTTGTGAACGTCCTTCCAGTGCCTCAACACGAGCGACAAGCCTAGGAAACTCGGTCATCAATATCTGGCATGACTGCATAAGAGTTGCGGTGACATCTTCACCTAATGTCGCTAGTGGGGTGCGCAGTTGGAGGGCTGCCATGGTCGGTGCGCCGCAATCGGGGACTATCGTTGTACGTGGTGAGGGGGTTGTTACAATCTGAGGGGTAGGGGAGGGCTTCTCCGGCGTCGAGGAATGCGTCTGGCGTGGTGGGGTGGAAGTAGGAGAACGGCGTCCAACCCGCAAGATAGAGGCTGGCCTCTCATCCTGCCTTCGAGCAAGTGGTTCCGGAGCAATAGCATCCGTCCGTCGGTTGGCCCCAACAAATATTTCTTCTTGACGTCGCCAGTAACCATCTCGAAACTAACATATGTAAACCAAACAATTTCAGTGAAATCATTCATTTTAAACTATAAAAAAACTATATTTAAGCAGTGTTTATATATTTAAAGCGTTATAGAATATAATTTAAGCGGAGAACAAAATATTTAAACCCAGTATGAATAACAGTTAAAGCGGTAAATACTAAAGTTAAGCGAAATAAAATGTTTAAACATTAGACTACATTGCATGATTTATTACCTCTTTTCCATCGAGCGATGACAAGTCTGGTTTCTACCATCGCTTGCTTCCGGTAAAATACTTTCACCGTAGCACAACATCCTTGGGATCTTGCCAAAAGCGGACTTTCTTCCCCGTTCGGTCGACTCGTAAAAACCGGACGTTAAGCGCGGCCAGAGCAACCCTTAATGTACCACGTGTTGGTCTTCTTCCCGACGCATCTATCTTGCACTCGGCGGTAGCTGTGGAATATCCTCCATAAGCCACTTGTGCGTCGCTGCGCCCATGCATATCGCCCCCATGGGTCGGTAGATCATCGACATAATCAGCGATCCAGTTCGGAACTGAGCATGATGTATTTGGGTAGAGGACTGTACCAATGAGGTACACCATCAGGAGTTTGACAAAATTTTATTCTTCCTCCCTCTGTCGAACAAGTTGCACCCGAGTGCTTTTAATGGAGTCTCCGTGTCTCTCGTGAGGTTTTTGATAGATACCTCCCTTCGAACGCCGACCGGGTTTTCTTCTTCGAAGACCCATCTGCGTCGCCATCGCAACGCGAGACCAAGAACGAGGGCCACACCTTGATGTCCGAAACTCGGCATGCTTTTCCCCGATCCACGAATTTATTGGTGCGACCATCGTACCTTTTGCAAAAAGAGAATCAAGAAGGGCCCTCTCTTGGTACATAGCTTCGAGTCGATTGAGCGCTGCAAAGCGGTGTCCGTCGAATAATCTCCCAATGTCGAGGGGTCATGTTATTTTTTTCAATTCGACTAAAGTCTCCACTACCGGTGTCAAATAACATCGCCCATTAACTAGGGTTGACCGCCATAATCACCCGACTGCGACAATAACAACACATTCAACATGCGAGTATTCACAAAAGTTTAAGCTCAAATTTAAGGTTTTAAACGGTAACATCTCAGTTATTAAACAAAGATCTCAAATGTTAAACAGAGACCCATCTTATTAAACAAAGAGGCGAGAATACTTTAAACAACGACAACAAAACTTAAAGCTGTAACATCTCATTTCTTAAACGTCAACCTCATTTTGTAAAAGCGCAACCATATCAAAATGAAAGGGGAAATGTACATTATAAATATTACACAAATCATAACAATCGAAAAAAACTTTTTTTCGATAGTGTATCTGAGACGAAAATGCAAAAACAAAACAAAAACCCTAGCCAGAAATCTCTCGTGCAGACTAACAAAAACCCCAACCGAGAAATCCCCCTACGAGACTTCAATATCTTCCAACAAAAAGCAGGAACACAAAACAAAAACCGAAAAAAATCTTTCTTTATTGAGCAGTTAACATAAAAACCATACTCAATATTTAGCCCGATGAAATGCCAACTAGTTGCGTGGGGGACTTCTCCTTTGAGATACCGGTGGAAAGGAAAAAGCTGCAAATACAGAGGCTTCGCCGGTAGAGACAACTTCGGAGACAGCTTCGGAAATGGAAGAGCTGAAGACGCGAGTTGAGAAAAAAAGCAAGTAAAGCGACTCCAATAAATTCGTCTCTCGGGGTTACCCTACGGAAAAACCACCCACACTTCCTCTCAAATCGCCGAGATGGGCTGCGACCCACGACTCCCCATGCAAGGGCATTTTCATCCATAAAATTTGAAACTCACTCCGTTCACATCCGTTACAGGGTTTTGGGGTTTGAAAAATATAGAGTTTAAAAGGAGGGGGTTTTTAGGGATTGCAAAACTAACGGGGTGTTTTTTGGCAATTTTACAAACTTAAAGGGGTTTTTTTGGCAATTTCCACTAATAATAAATATATAATAATAACAAAATAATAAATAAATAAATAATGGTAATAATACTACAAAAATCAAATTATAAAAAAAATCAAATAATCAAATAAGATAAAGATAATAATAAAAATAATTATTATAATAAAATTATCTGATTTTTGATTTTGATTTTGATTTTGATTTTTGATTTTTGATTTTTAATTATGTTTTTTTTATTTTTTTACATATATATATATATATATATAATTTTTATCAGACAAATATTTTAATAATAATATTAATAAATTATAGATATATATATATATATATAAATATAATAAAAAAATGTAAGAATAAATAAATAATAAAATAAAATAATAAAACAATTAAATTAAAATAAAATAATTAAAAAAAATATAATAAAATATAATAATTTAAAAAATTGTACGCGTGGTTATATTTCTCGTGGAGGCCACGATCAAAGCAACCAAACCATGAACAAAATAACCATCTCCACCATCAACACACCGAGGAGACGTTGATAGGCTTTAAAGGGACGTAGGAACCAAGAGAGATGACGAGGGAACGAGGACCCAGAAAAAGAGAAAGAGGAGACATTGAAAGGCTTTAAAGGGACGTAGGAACCAAGAGAGATGACGAGGGAACGAGGACCCAGAAAAAGAAAAAGAAGATTTGGACGAAAAAGAAAGACAAGACGAAGGTGTTAATATTTCCTCTCCTTCCATGATTACATATATATATATATATATATAAAGTAAAAAAATGTTACCGTTGCCTGCCGATGTTGCCGTCATTGCTACCGTCTCTGCTTTCTGATGTTGCTTGATGCTGTTGCTACAGCTGCTATTGCCGCTGTTGTCTCCTTTTACTTTATGCCATTGTCGCCATCATTGCACCAATGGGTGTTGTTTCTTTCTTTTTTCTTGTTGAGAATATTGAAGTTGTTATCGCCGTTATCATCGGAGCTCTCTATAAATGGACCAACTATGGCTGGAGATGAAGGAGGAAGGAACAAGATTATGCTCGAAGAAGAAGTTCCAGGAGGGCGAAGTCTGTTAAATGTGAGCAAAACTTGTCTAGTGTGAAGCTGACAGAGCACAGTGATTTGTGGACTATTGAATGAATTCAGCGTTGAGGATTGAGTTCAGTAGCTTAGTGTTTGCATGAGAAGAATGTCAACTATTTGTACATAGTATTTTGTACGTGCATGGCAAATCAGCCTACTTATCTTAATTGCTTTTGTCTACTTTATTTTGAATCCTTGTATTGTGTGTTGCTTTATTTTATTATAAGTATGTAAGCTTTGTCTTTGTATCACTTAAGAGAAAACAAGATCAGTTTCATCTATTTCTTTTCTCTCCTCTTCTACAATTGCACTTGATATATCTCTACATAATTAAACAGTGGTATCAAAGAGCTAAGGTTGGAAGGTGATAGCATTGAGTAGCAACGCCATGGTCAATGTATCTTAGCTTGTGGTGTCGTTGTTCAACGGAGAGGCATACGATCATTGGAGCACACTCATGAGAGCCCTGTTTAAATCACAGGAGGTGTGGGATGTTGTCGAAAAGGGGTTTGATGACAAGGATGCTATTGAAGCTCGGGTTAAGGAGAATCACAAGAAAGACTCTAAAGCTCTCTTTCCCATCCTTCAATATGTTGATCGGCGGGTGTTCTCGTGTGTGAAGAATGCCACAACGTCTAATCAGGTGTGGTTGAACCTACATAAAGAGTTTCAAGGTTCCTCCAAGTACGTCATGGTGAGGAGGTAACACTTGCAGTACCAGTTTGAAACTATTCTGATGATGGCCAATGAGTTCGTTAAGGACTACGTCTCAAGAGTCCTGGAGGTGGTGAATAAGTTTCAGGCTTATGGAGGTGAAGTTGATGACGCGGCTGTGGCAGCAAAGGTGTTGCGAATGTTGTTGCCAAAGTTCGCTCATGTAGTTGCCGCCATTGAAGAAGCACAGGATTTGGGTAAGCTCACGATTGATGAACTTAGCAGGTCATTGTTAACTCATGAAGATCGTATCAATCGAACTCAGAATGGAGCTGATGTTCGAGCTCTAAAGGTGAGTATTGAGGGCTCTAATGCTTTTAGCACTCAGTTCCTGTAGGACAACAACAAATCCAGAGATGCTGATCGGCAACAAGGAGCCAGAGGTCGAGGCAGAGGTGCATTTTGTGGAAGGGGAAGAGGTAGAGGACAGTCCACTGACTTCTCAAGTACAAGTGGAGATGTGAAGCTGTAGAACAAAAGCATAATTCAGTGCTATAATTGCAAATGATTCAGTCATAAGAAGGCTCAATGTTGGCCAAGGTGAAGGAAAGCAACATGGTGGAGCAAAATGAGGTAACCAATCTCTTTATGGTTAAAAATGCAGCCAACTCAGAGCAAGGAAGTGTGTGGATTGTCGACACTGGCTGCTCAAACCACATGTCTGGTGAACGTAGGCTGTTTCACGAATTGGAGGAAATACGAGGAGAATCTGCGAGGCTTGGTGACAACAAAAAGCTTCAAGTAGGTGGCAGAGGGGCTGTAATTATCAAGAGACACTCCGGGAAGACAAGGGTACTGAGAGATGTTCAGTATGTCCCACACTTGGCCCATAACTTGCTTAGTGTGGGACAGTTAATGAGAACAGGCTATGTTGTCTCATTTGATAAAGAAAGCTGTTTAATCAAAGATAAGAAGTCAGGAGCTATGGTGGCCAAAGTATTAATAACAAAACACAATATGTTTCCATTGGGAATAGAAGAAGTTGCAAGTGTTCTTGTAGCTAAAAATGATCAAAAGATGACTACATTATGGCACAAATGTTATGGCCATTTACACTGGCAAGGCTTGAGGACTTTGCATGATGATGGGCTTATGGTCGGGCTTCCAAATGTTGGCAAAAAGGAGGTATGTTATGAAAGCTGCATTATTGGTAAGCATGTTAGACATTCTTTCTCTGGGAAAGCTTAGAGATTATCCAAAAATCCTCTTGATCTGGTGCATGCGGACATATGTGGTCCAATGCAAGAAGAATCATTGGGGGGAGTCTTTATTTTCTACTATTTGTAGATGATTACACCCATTACAATTGGGTGTATTTCATCAAAAGAAAGTCTCAAGTGTTTGAAGAGTTTGTAAAGTATAAGAAGCTAGTTGAAAGACAGTTTGAAAGAAAGTTGAAATGTCTAAGAAGTGACAGAGGAGGTGAGTTCACAGGAGCTTCAAAAGTTCCGTAAAGATGAAGGTATCAGAAGAGAGATGACATCACCTTATACACATGAACTAAATTGTGTTGTGGAGAGGAAAAACCGCACCATAGTTGAAATGGCTCGTTATATCATGAAGGAGAGGAGTGTTCCAAATTTTCTATGGTCAGAGGCAGTCTCAACGGCTGTTTATTTACTCAACCGAGCTTCAACAAAGTCACTTGATGGAAAAACACCATATCATGCTTTGAATGGTGTCAGGCCCACAGTGAAGCTCCTACGCATTTTCGGGTGCATTGCCTATTCACAAGTAGAGTCACAACATCGACAGAAGCTTGATCCCAAGTTAGTAAAGTGTGTGTTTATTGGGTATTGCATTGTCTCTAAAGCCTATAGGCTTTTTAATCCCGCTACTGGCAAAGGTAACAATAAATAAATACGTGGAGTTTGATGAAGATTCTAGCTGGCCTTGGGATAGTCCAACTCACAATCAATAAACGTTTGTCTTTGAAGGACTTGAGACACTGAAGATGGTGATCATGAACAAGTGCAAGTGGAAGAAGCAAATCCAATGCAAGTTGAAGACACATCACCAATGATTTCTCACCCAAATGTAGATGAAGAAAACCAACATACTTCTGTGAGGTATAGATCTTTACAAGATATCTATAACTCTTGTTCTTTTGTCTTAAACATCTCAGACCCCGACACATTCACCGAAGCTGTAAACAAGCCTGAGTGGTGAGAAGCCAAAAAGAGAAATTGAAGCTCTACATCAAAAATTCAACCTGGCATCTCACAGAGCTTCCGAAAAGGGAAGAAGGCAATCGGCATGAAGTGGATCTATAGAACTAATTACCACTCAGATGGGAGGATACTCAAACACAATGCAAGGCTCATTGTCAAGGGATATGCACAAAAGGAGGGTATTGATTTCACTGAGACATATGCTCCGGTAGTGAGGATGGAGACAGTTTGAGTCTTCCTTGCGATTGCAGCACAACGACGTTGGCCAGTGTTTCAATTTGATGTAAAATCAGCCTTCATCAATGGTGAACTAAACGAAGATGTATATGTACACCAACCAAAGGGTTTCATTTGCAAAGGCAAGGAGAACCTCATGTACAAGCTCAACAAGGCCTTGTATGGATTGCGTCAGGCTCCTCGAGCTTGGTATAGCAAAATAGATGAGCACTTCATTGCACAAGGTTTTAGCAGAAGCATCAGTGAACCTACATTGCATAAAAGGATTGGAAAAGGGCTCAGAAATGTTGTTCGTTTGTCTCTATGTTGATGATATAATTTATATGGGAGCTTCCGCACAACAAACTGAAATTTTCAAGCTTCATATGATTGATCAATTCGAGATAACTGATCTCAGAATCCTTCATTACTTTCTTGGCCTTGAGATCCATCAAAGCAGTGAAGGTATTACTATATCACAAACTAAATATGCAGGTGATCTGTTGCACAAGTTTGGCATGGAAGGTTGTAAACATTTGGCAACTCACATGAATGCCAATAAGAAATTGAAGCTAACTGATGGTACAATTGAAGGAGATGCTGTGAAGTACCGGAGTATGGTTGGGGAACTTCTATACTTAACTCACACTCATCCCAATTTAATCTATGCAATCAGTTTGGTCTCGCGTTTCATGTGTCAACCCACCATGCAACACCCAGGAGCTGTCAAGCGCATCCTGTGCTATGCTGCTGGTATACAGACTTTGGGAATCCATTATACTCATGCACATGAGTTTAATTTAGTTGGCTATACGGATAGCGACTAGGCGGGGAGTATGGATGACCGAAGAAGCACTTCTGGGTGTATATTCAAGCTCAGCTCGGGTATTATCACTTGGGAATCCAAGAAGCAATACTGCACTGCCTTATCATCTTCTGAAGTGGAGTACATTGCAGCAACTAGTGCAACATGCCAAGCTGTTTGGTTGAGAAGAGTTTTGGAAGAATTTGGAGTATTTTCGCCTGATCCTACACGCATGTTGTGTGACTATAGCGCAACCATCTTCATTACCAAACATCTTGCAATGCATGGGAAAACAAAGCACATGGATATTAAGTACCATTTTCTTTGTGGTCTTATTGCTAATGAAACAATTAGGCTGGAGTATTGTAGCACAAAAGTTCAGTTAGCTGGTATATGCAAAAACCCTGGGGAATCAGAAATTTATCTGTCTAAGAGATGAGCTGGGAATCAAGAAGTTCAGCTCAAGGGAGGATGTTGAATGTGAGCAGAAACTTGTCTGGTGTGAAGCTGACAGAGCACAGTGATTTGTGGACTATTGAATGAATTCAGCATTGAGGACTTAGTTCAATAACTCAGCGTTTGCATGAGAAGAATGTCAACTATTTGTACATAGTGTTTTGTACGTGCATGGCAAATCAGCCTACTTATCTTAATTGCTTTTATCTACTTTATTTTGAATCCTTGTTTTGTGTGTTGATTTATCTTATTATAAGTATGTAAGCTTTGTCTTTGTATCACTTAAGAGAAAACAAGATCATTTTCATCTATTTCTTTTCTCTCCTCTTCTACAATTGCAATTGATATATCTCTACATAATTAAACAAAGTCGACTACAATACCAAGGCCAGCACCTCTTGGAGCCCTCATGTCTTAACTAGAAGCCATGAATTCCATGTAACAGTGAACACACTCAAACGATGAGTAGTCGCCATTCACTAAGCTAGGCTTATAGTTTGGCGGCGACATGCCGAACATGCAAGCTCCCGTTGGCGACCTCATTTTTCAAGCTCAAGCGCCGAAAGGTGGAAGGATCACATGCGAGTGTAAGGCAGATGTTAGAATTGCTCCACTCGGTGGTGTCTCAACAGAAACTGCCATATGCCAGGCAGGCCAAGGTTCTCACAGACGTTGTTTGTGTCATTGGTGAGCAGCTCATCGCTGCTAATCCTATGGTAACTATGGAAAATATTGTTCGGTGGATTCTGCACGCTATCGAGGAGGAGGACCTTCAAAGAACTACAAATGCAATTGAAAGACTGGGGTTGTTTACTGATTGTGATGATGATAATTCGGGTGAATATGAGGAATATCGATCTCTTTTAGCAGTTTCTATTTTGCTACTGCTAGAAGCGCTCTACGGGTCCCCTTTTTATACATTCTTCTTGAAGACATTCCTGAGTCTGCTGTAATCCTCTCATGTTTTTCCAGAAACAATGGCTAAGAGGGGCATGAACTTGACTGAATTCATAACCAGGAAGGCCAAGGCTCTCATGGAAAAGATGAAGGAACTAAGATTTGCCTCAAGCCCTTGGTGTTTAACAGTTAATGACCCTCTACACCAAAACCATACGTAATCATAATCGTGAGGATGATGGTGGTCACTGTACCCGAGAGACTTCCATTGGCTGTGACATTGATGCTTTCATATTCAATGAGGAACATGATGCTGATAAGGCTCTGATGACTATTGTAGCAGCTTATGTGGGTGGCGATGTATTTGTTTCGGAGAATGGGGGAGCTATCGATGTTACTGGCTCACCTACTGAGAAAGCTATTCTTTCATGGGGTGTCAAGTTGGAAATGAAGTTTAATGATTCAAGATCACAATCCTCCATCATTCATATGTTTTCATTTAATTCGAAAAAGAACTTGGTGGAGTTGCAGCCCATGTGGGAGGTTCTAAAGTTCATTCGAAAGAGGCTACTGAAATAGTCCTCGTCACATGTGCAAGATGGATTGATGCTGATGCATGATTTGATTTAAAAAAAACATGAAAAGATGGACACATGCAAACAATTTAATGAAGATATGGCAGTTGAGAGCCTTCACAGTGTTGATTTTTCTGTGGAAGACATAGGTTAGGCTTCAAAGAGCAACGATGGTGAAATATTGGAGAGTGATTACCAAATGGCAGAGGTTGAGAATTGTGTAACTCCTCCAAGTGTTTCAGAAAAATGCCCCCTATAATAATCCTTCAAATAAAGACCTAAATGATCCACTACAACACGATGGTGATGATACGTTGGGTCTTAAAAGTGTTCTTAAATGTTGGAATAGAGGACATTCGGAGGATCAATGATATCTGCGATAATTTGGCAAATAACCTTGCATCATCATTGCCCATTTGAAGTTCAAAACTCAAATCTGATGACAATTGAAGTTATCATAAAGATGACCTTACCAAAAACTTACGAGGCTAAAAAAAAATAATAGTGATCATGATCTCATGAGATAATGATAGGAATCAAAACGAAGTGCCTGATGATCTAATTATGACTGGTTATGAAGAAACGCTAGTTGCCCATGAGAAACATAATCAATTGTATCAGAAATGGCTTGAGCAATAGGATGCTAATATGAAAAATAATGTGTTGGGGAGGTTGAATTGTGGTCAGACACATAGAGAGTCATCCATTATTGGAGCCATTAATTATAACTCTTCATCAAATTGAGGCAGTATATATATATTATATCCAAAAGCAATGCCATTATTGGTCTCTTGCTTTTTCGCAAGGTCTCTCGTTTGGCTCGTTTGTCGGTTTTTTAAGGTTTCTAAGAAAGGTTTTTCCGTTTGTCTACTTTTGTTTTGTTGGAAATGCTTCGCATCTTAGTGGTATACCGGCTTGCCTAATGGAAGAACAATACCATAGATTGTCTCTTGAAGATGAAAGTGAGGAGGGGCTCATAATACCATGAGAGGTGATTGAGTAGTCTTCTGAAGTTCTTCAGTTCATAGTGGTAGGGTAGGTTGCTCACAGATAGATCATACAATTTCATAGGTTTGAAACACACTTTTGCGAGCTTATGGAGGCCTTTGAAGGGTGTAAGCTTCAAGGAGTTAAGCCCAAATTTCTTTATGATAACTTTCTACCACATACTGCACTTCCAAAGAATGATGGAAGGCAGCCTATGGACTTTCAACATTGATGTCTTGCTCTTCAAAATAGTTTCGAATTCCTATCAAGTAAATCAGGAGAACCTTCACTTTGTTGATATCTAGGTCCAGGTGCATGGGGTTCCTCTAGGCCTGAATTCAGAATGGGTGATGAAAAGTCTGGGTAATGCTATTGGGGAGTTTGTTGACAGCGATCCTCGGAACATAGTTGAAGTTTGGAGAAGTTTCTTCAGATTCGTGTCCGCCTTGATGTTCGACGGCCACTACGCTCAGGGATAAAACTCAAGATAAAGGGTGGTAATTGGTCCTGGATTGATTTCAAGTACGAGCGGCTACTTACATTTTGCTTTAGCTGTGGCCGGCAAGGTCATGGAGACCAGTTCTGTGTTCAAGTTATAGAGCAAGCAACCAATCCCTCAAGTAAAGTATTTGAGCCTTGGCTTCGAGCTCCACCACGGTCTCAGCAAATATTCCATGGTAAGAAATAATTGATCGAGGTCGGTGGTAGGTCAGGTGAAAGAGGAGGCGACCGGTCCGATGAGCTGGAACGACGGGTTGATGGTGATCGATCTGACGTAGGCACATATCCCAAGAAGGACAAGGCATGGGGTTCTGGTGAAGTCAATTAGGATGGTATGGGGAAAAGTAATGTATCTGCTCGTGATGGGTATGGCCCTCCACTTATTAGCAATATAGCTGAGAGGCATGGTGTGTTTGAAGGGGGTGGGTCAACAAATTTTACACACCCAGTGGTGGACCTGATTATATCGGACCCTAAACCGAGGCGACTCAGTCCAAACAAGGTGGCCCAGAGTTGGATTGGGCCTATCTTAATTGGGGTCCAGACTCGGACCAAATCCCTAGTGTGGGCCATCAGTACGATGTCCATGTTGGGGAATCAGATGCACATAGTGAGGTTCATGACATAGATCTTTCTAACAATGACCTTGTTGGTATGCAACAGGTCCAAGTAGCTGGTCCCGGTGTGCGGGCCCGCCATGAGCAATGAAAATATTATGTTGGAATTGCCGAGGGTTGGGCAACCCTCGAGCAGTTCAGGTGTTAAGGGATCTTGTCAGATCCTATAAGCCCAGCTTAGTGTATATCATCAAAATCCAAGTGTAATCAAAGGCGAACAGATTATGTCCGCACCCAAATAGCTTTTGATGGGTGCATTCGCGGTTGAGACCATTGGTCAAAGTGGCAGGCTGGTTGCTCTTTGGAAGAAGCCAATTAAGATTTCTCTACTCTCCTACTCTAACCTACACATCGATGTCATGGTCTCGGAAGATCATTGCCTTCCATACCAATGTACAGGGTTCTATGGAAGGCCGGAGCACCATCGGAGGGCTGAGGGCTGGGAGCTGGGAGCTCATAAGAAGATTATCTACACAAGAAGTAATACTGTGGGTTATGTTAGGGGACTTCAATGATATCTCACAGTATTCTGAGAAGAAGGGAGGGGACTCTCAGCCTTCTTGGCTTATCAATGGTTTCTGTAATGCTCTCAGGGCGGCAGGACTTGAGAACTTAGGCATAGAGGGCTATCAATTCACATGGGAGCAGGAGATATGGGCTTCATTCGCGAATGGCGGTACGGCTCGATCGGGTCATCGCATCTCAGCAGTGGCGGAATCGGCTTTCACTCATACAAGGTAACAAATTTGGGGTTTATCTCCTCTGATCATTGTCCTCTTCTCCTCTCCACTTGTGCGGCTCCCACTTTTCACCAGGTTCATAGATTCCATTTTGAAAATTCATGGGTCTTAGAAGACGAGTGTCGTGTGGTGATCCAGGAAAGTTGGGGCAACTTCCATGACTCATCTCTAATGGACAAGCTGGAGAGGTGCAGTGATGCACTACGATGTTGGGGAGGGAATCGACCAACAATTTTGATAGTAAACCGGTTGCTTGTAAAAAGAAGATGTATGTGTTGTAGAGGGAAGGATAATGTTAGGGGTGAGCGAGTACTAGAACTGACCCGATCTCAATATTTCAACCTATTAAATTTACAAGAGATGCACTGGAAGCAGTGTGCAAAGTCACTATGGCTAAAGGGAGGAAACATAAATTCCAATTTTTTTTCATGCCCAAGCATCACAGGAAGATAAATACCATCACTCGTGTCCAGGATGATCGGGGGATTTGGAGATCGAAGGAGAATGGTCTTTAGGAGGCCATACTGGCTTATTTTCAGGATGTTTACAAATCCAAGCCCTCCTATCCGGACCTGATTTTAGATGGGATGGACATTCGCCTTACTAAAAATGATAAAAGGTTACTATTGACTAAATTCACCCCTACTTATGTTAAAACAGCGGTTTTTGGTATTCACCCAGATAAAGCCCTGGGTGCAGACGGTCTCAATGCGGCTTTTTTCAGCACTATTGGGATGTCTTGGGTCCTGATGTTACCACGGCTTGTCTTCGATGGATTCAGAATAAGAGCTTTCGAACTGTGCTCAATGAGACCATTCTTGTCTTAATCCCTAAGGTTCACTCCCTTTCAAGAATGCATGAATTTTGTCCAATTGCATTGTGTAATGTTTTATATAAAATTCGAGCAAGATGCTAGTGAATCGGTTGAAGTGTATCATCAGTAGGATCATCTCTGATAATCAATCTGCTTTTATCCCGGGTAGACATATCTCAGATAATGTTTTAGTGGCGACTGAGATGATGCACTATATGCATAGACAAACTTAGGGAAGGGTGGGAACAACGGCTTTGAAGATAGATATCTGCAAAGCCTATGATCGAATCGAGTGGGCATTCATTTAGGGTATGTTGGTGGCCCTTGATTTTCCTCCATCTTGGGTTCAATTGATTATGACATGCATCTCTACAGTTACATATCGAATTTCTATGGGTTCCCATGTAGCTGAAGTATTTATTCCGGGGAAGGGAATTTGGCAAGGCGATCCGTTGTCACCATTTCCTTCCATTATACGTGCTGAGGGGTTCACTAGCCTGGTAAGGAGTTTTGAAAGAAGAGGGTGCATTCATGGTTACATGATAGCAAGGAATGCCCCGCCAATCACTAGCTTATTATTTGCAGATGATTGTCTATTGACCTTTCAGGCTGAGAGAGGGGAGACAGAAACGTTGAAACAAATCCTCAACATCTATGGGCAGGCTTCAAGATTAGATATCAATTATCAAAAATCTACCATTATGTTTAGCACCAACACTCAAATGTCAATCAGAGAAGGTGTATCCGACATTCTTCAAAGTGCGAGAAACGATTGGTCAGCTCATGTATTTGGGTGTTCCTTTGAGACTTGGTCGGAAGAAAGCATCAGCATTCCATTTCATTCGAGATAGGGTATGGGACAGAATACAATCTTGGAAAGCTAGGTTCTTATCTAGAGCAGGGAAGCTAGTGCTGCTTAAATCAGTTATTTAATCTATACCTCAGCATTGCATGTTAATCTATTTACTACCCTCATCTATTTGTAAAGATATCCAAAGGATGATGAACTCCTATGTTTGGGGCAATAATAGGGGTAAGGATAAGAGCATTCACTAGATGAAATGGGCACAATTATGCCGAGGGAAAGATCAAGGGGGTTTGGGTTTTAGAGACTTGCATGAATTTCATATTGCTCTTTTGGGAAAACAGGCATGGCAATTACTTGCTCAGCAAAACTCTCTTGCTAGCAAAGTGTTTAAGGCTAAATATTTTCCTAATTCATCATTTTTGGAGCCCAAGCGGGGAGCTAATCCGAGCTATATGTGGAGCAGCCTATTAGCCTCTCAAGATCTAATACTGGCAGGGTGCTCGGTGGAGGGTGGGGAACGGACAGTCTATTCCACTTTGGAACACTGCCTAGTTTCCGGATGAACAATGTCCAATGTTAACAACATCAAATATGGGGGATATGGAAGATTGGAAGGTGGAAGGGTACTGAATAATGGTATGAATTGAGATCTTGCTAAGTTACGGTCTTTCAACTACTGGGATAGAGAGTTAATTCTACAAATACCTTTAAGTCTAAGAGAAATTGAAGACACATTATTTTGGAGTCCTGATAAGACTGGTATATATAGAGTTAAAGGAGCTTACCAGTTGCTTACAAACCATATCATTCTTGATCAGGACCCTACTTCAGGTTTTCCTTGGCAGAATTTATGGAAGCTTCATATTTCTCTTTTGTATCAGAATTCTTATGGAGAGTTATTACCGGATGTCTCCCTACAAAGACAAGACTTACCTCAAAAGGTGTTCAGCTTGATCCAATGTGCCACATATGCCGCATTGCTAAAGAATCAATGTCCATATCTTATGGGAATGCCCATTTGTATGAGAATGTTGGTCAATTTTGTCTTTGTCTCAACAATGGGGGAAATCATTCGATGTTTTCTCCAAACCTTGAATTATGATCTTTATCAAAGAGTAGCTATGACCTGCTCTGCCATTGGGAAACATAGAAATGATGTGTTATGGAGGGGAAAGGATCAATCTGCAGCCCATACGGAGTCCAATACTTGAAATTTTCTTCAGAAGTGACAGGAGGCTAGGGGGAGGGAAATACTTGAGAGAGATGATATGCTCACCCCCATACAATCGGCATGGCTCCCTCACCCGCAGGGTTGGCTTAAACTGAACACTGATGCAGCTATGGACCAGAACTCCCTTAGATCTAGTTTGGGATGGATTCTTAGGGACCCTAATGGTTTGGTTGTGGCTGCTGCGGGGATCCCTCTCAACGGATGTAAGGATGTTTTGTTAACGGAAGCACCGGCGATGCGGGAGGGTCTCCAATTGCTAGCTGCCAACCAACATATCAATGTTCTCATCGAATCTGACTCTGAGGTTTTGGTTAGGGCCATCAACAATCATGAAGTAATGTTCTCTGAGGTGGGTATTATTATTACAGATTGTAGTTTTTTGTTATCTTCTATCTCCAATGCCAGATGTAGTTATGTTAGGCGTTCGGTGAACAAAGCTGCCGATGCAATAGCTAAAGTAGCTTGTTCATTCACTGAACGCAGCTTGTGGAATTCTGTTGAGCCACGACATTTCCATCGGTTCCTTTAATACATCTTGCCAGGTCTTTCTTTGAAAAAAAAAATAATAAAAAGTAAAAAATATAAACATGATAAACAAATCAAAAAGGGCCCACCATGAAAGAGATTCTTATGGAATGAGAAGCCTGCAGTGATATGCATGACTATTCACATGCATGATTCATTATAAAGAAGAATTTTCAATTTATAGGTCCCACCATGCACATGGGAATGAATAAATGGTAAGTATGGATATAAAAAAATAAAATCCAAGCATTTTGCATAGATTATCACAAAGGCTCAAGAAGACAAAGCTAATGTGAAGATCTATGGGTTGGATGATGACATACATGGCGTAAAATTGAGTAGCAATACAGTGGAGAGTAATGTTATATAAAATGAAATTTTTGGCCGAAATGTTTGCACGACTGACGTGTACACCATTCTCTCTCTCCTAATCAGCCACTTTTTTTCTTTTAAAAAAAAACTTTCCTCTTTCCCTAATTCTTTTTTTCTTACTTCGTCTTTGCCAGCCACCAAACTCATCGTTCGCACTTGTTGTTCTTTGTCTCCAAACCTCTCCTCTCTAATGCCATCCAAATCTATCACCAATGCACCACCAACCTCGTCTCGCCGCTCACCGTGGCTGCCGCCAAGGTGGATGTTAAGTCAAATTGGCCGAATCACTGTCTTTTTGTGTGACTGTTTGATTGATGTGATTGTGTTTTCTCTACCACCTCTAAAATTCGATGGTTGGAAATTTTCTTTAAAGCTTGTCATCTTTTTGATCAAAGAATGAAATTCATTTGAGCCATCATTTTTATCCACCTAGACTTCAATGACGTTTGCTATTCAAGAGAAACATCCCCTGAAAGTGTGTCAGCTTCTTTTCACTTGATTGTTTTCTACTGCTTCTCATTTCCCATTCTTAATTTCTTAACCCAAAAATAAATAGAAAATTGGTAACCCTTGGACAATTTCCTCATCTCTTTTGTATTCTAAAATGATGAGCCCCTTTTAAAGTAAAATAACATAGTACAGTGTTTATTATTAGTTGCAATGAAAATTTAAATTTTTTGGATAATAAGGAAACCATATTTATCTGCAACCATGGAGGCAAATTTTTGGTGTAATGTTACCTTTCTTTCAGGGAGAGCTAAATATATCGTTGTGTTATGTATATTATCTCCTTTATATAATTGTTATTATTATTGAATTGGTTGTTTAATGGAATCAATTTATCATTGTGAAGAAATCCACCTGGGTTCCTCTAGCAGAACATTTAATAAAAGTTGCTATCCTAGGCCAACTTGTGCCAATCAGCCGGTAGCTGAACTTCATCGCACTGTGCTCGTTGCCTAAGGCTAAATCTCGTCGCATTGTGTTCGTCGCCGTCGGTGGCGAACGATGATGAGCGATGAGCTTGGTGGCAATGGGTGTGAGCGACTAGTTCAGTAGCCGGAGAAGACGAAGTGAGAAAGAGGAATTAAGGAAAAAAGAAAGCTTTGTTGTTTTTTTTTAAAGTGGCTGAATAGGAGAGAGAGAATGGTGTACACGTCAGTCGTGCAAATATTTCAGCCAAAAATTTTTTTTTATATAGCATTACTCATATAGTGGATGGTGCTTATTCAGTAATAAGTAAGAAGTGGATTTTCTAGCCTCCAAGCTTGGAAATTAACTTGATATAGAGTAGTTTACATAGCATCAACATGTGGTTGATCGATGAGGACTTGTCTTGCAGTGCGGTCATTTGTTATGGAAAGTTAAAATTTGTGCAGATATGTCATGCTTGATATTTCTTAGTATTTAGGCAGCATTAATTTCTTTCTATCCGAATCAACACCAAAGGTTAGTCAATGACCAAAATACCCATCCCAAATCAACAATAAAATGCTTGTTCTGAAGTAATGATAAACATGTTCATACCGAAGAAACGTCAAGAATGCTCATCTAGAGGCAGCGGGAAATTCTTTTAGAAAGTATACAAACTTTAAAGCGATAATGAGATATACATCTCAAGGCAACAATGAGGCATGCAACGTAGTGGCGAGGCACAAGCAGTGATATACGATATATATATATAAGTTATCTGCTCACATATAAAAAGATGTAATAAGAGTATATATATATATATGAAATAAACAAATAGTGAAATTTATAATTTGCAATTTACTTGTCTTTACTTGTACTCGAACTCTTAATCGGAGGTTCCCAAGATTTTAATATGGGGTAATCAATAATAGAGGTTTGCTTCTATTAGGAATGGTAGAGCCCACAACAATAAAAATAAATAAATAAAATAACATTTGTGATTCGAAATATTGCTTGGTGTCTCTTCACCGACACAATTCCAGGGAGTATATTTTTAATCCCACAAGTTGTATAAAGCTATTCTTTAGGGTAAATTTTTGGAAATAAAAAGAATAAGTAAATACATCTAAAAATAAAAAACTCATTCGAGAAAAGTTTTCAAAAATTGATTTTGAAAATAAAAAAAACCTTGTTTGATTCAGAATAATGCAACTACCCATAAAATTCAATTGTGAACTCCCTCAAACAATATCATTGAAATCAAAACACACATCTCCTTAGTTAAGATAATACAATAATATATAAAAAGGAGAGAAAAAAAATAAAAAGAAGCATTCATAAATACTATCTAAGATTGAGATAAGCTATACCTTAATTTCAAAACTGTCGTTCGTAGGTTAACAGAGAGAAACGAGGTATACGTCGAGCCTAGCTCTGATGCTAATTGGTGAGTTGTAAAATGCCTACATTTAATAAGCACAAGAAAAGAGAAGCCCTAAATGGACTTGCAAATGTTTTTAGGAAAAATTAATTATCGGTCTTTGAAAATTTTAAAACTTCCCAAATAGTCCCTATGACATTTGAATTTCCTAAACAACCCCTCCTTTTTCAATGCATTTATTTATTAGTCCTTTAGCCTTACTCTGTCAATTATCTTCCTTTCTATTTCCAATTTTGCCCTTGTGTTTGGAGGGAAAAAACCAGGCTGACCACATTCACTTTTTTAATATTATACTGATATCAATCACATCAACAGCTTTGTGCCATCTTTTCACTTACTTTTTGTACTTTTTACTTATAAAAGAAAGGAACTTGCTTCTTGACCTTAATTCTTCTTCCTTAGTTCCATTTTGTTTTCTTTTGCTTCCATTTAGTTGGGATAAATTTATCTTCTCTTCTAGCATTCGTTGTGAGTTTCTCCTATTTCCATCCATTTCCTCTACTAAAGTGACTATCTCTTCCTTGATAAGTTAACATCAAACATCAATGGAGTAAGGCTTAAAGAAATATCCATCTTTGCCTTGAATTCTTTTGTTATTATTTTCTTTCAAAAACATGTTTTACATAGTCCAAGTAGTTTAACCCATGTCAGTGTAAGGCGCTTTGGCTGCAGGTTTTCAATCCATTTGTCAGTTGCTAGATATAAGGGAGAGAGGCGTCTTCCTACAGTTTACCAAGTTGACTTCTTGGGAGTCATTGCTAACCAAGATATGTGAGCAATGAGTCGTTAAAGTTTCTCGTGTAAGAGTGAAGTATGCCACAACAGATGCACACAAAAAAGGTTTGCCCTATTTATTTCAAGATAGACTTTCTGTATGTGGACCACATATATCACATATTCGATAGCACTTGCATCAACCATATTGTTGAGACAAATCAAGGGAGGTGGATGTTCCTTTGGGCTCCTCGTTCCTGTCATAACTATCATTTCTTTGTGTTTATATACTACGTAGATGATGTTTTTGAGATATTTGATGTATTTTTTGGTTTTCACTCATTAGAATTCATTTCGCTTAACATAATAACTTTTAGCTTAATATATGCAACCTTTTTTATTTAACCTCTCAACTTCCTATTTAACTATTAACCTTTTTGTTTAATAATCAATAATTCCATTAAAAGTTAAAGGTTTCTACTTATATTTCATGCTTTACGAGTTATGTTATTTTTTTCTATTTGGTTTCATTTGGTCTATCCTCACCTATGATATTCCATCTCAAAGGTTTTCCTTTATTCCCCGATGCATAATGCCTACAACACTTAAAGACAAATTCTTTGAAGGTAAATACTAGATTTGGCAAGGTATTCAAGAAAGAGTAATGCTGGTCCATATTTGTTAGAAGATATTACATAAACATGCATGACCAAAGAATATGACGATGCAGTGAATGACCCCACTAACCACACTAGCAGAAGCAAATTAGTGATTACGTTAGAGATTTGATGTCTCCCACTGGTTAAACTTTTAATTCAAAGGGGGAGATGGGTTACATGTATACCAACATTGCAAAGTCATTCAATGTTTGGATCAAGGAGGCTCACCATTAACCTAAGATGAACATGGTTGGCTCAATAAGCCAAGTATCCATGTCTGTGAACTAGCAAAGTTTTGTATTTTATCTATTTTATTAGCTTTTCACTTAAGGGTATGGGTTTTCACGTAATCTAATTGTTTTCCACTTACTATAACGGGTTTCCATTTAACTATATGACTTTTTTCTTATGTTGTGCTGTTCTTGCTTATTATATAATGTTTCTGTTTAAAAAGGAAAATGTAAATCATATATAATAGTTATTACCATCTCGTTAGCGTTCGCATCATACGTGACCCTAGGACAATTAGTAGTGCAAGCTCTTGAATAAGTAAAAACATGAGATAACAAATTGAAATAAAGCTTAATAATCATAAAGATATAGCAATCAACAGAATTTGGTCAAGTAAGTGGAAACTCATAAAAGTAAACCGAAACTAAATGTAATAAGCAGAAACATTCATATATAAATGAAATTTTGAAAAACAGACAACAATGGCTGAATACCTTTTTATTCTCGAGTCATACCAATAAGGAAATGCACTTGGTAATATATTATCTGAGGTGTCCTCCCAAACCAAAACTTCTTCACCGTATCGATTGCCTTATAAAATTAACTATCTGTTTAGTGCTACAACGCAGCTTCTTAGATAATTTGTGTTCATCTTCTTCTAAGAATGCCATGCATGCACTTGGCTAGCTATCTATTTAGTGCTATGTCCTTCCATAAGCCATCTGTGCGTGGCCTACACCCACACATATCGACCCAGGTATGTCTTGTACATTGTCAATAATACAATTTAGCATCGAACAAGATGTATTTGAAGATAGCATGGTTCTCAAAAGATATACCACCAAAAGCCAAACAAAGTTTTTCTTTCAACTCCTTTCCTAAAAACAAGCTAAAGAAGTGTTGTTTTAATAGCATCTCTTTTCTTTAGTAGGTTTTGGAGAATTTTTTTTTCTACGAACTCTGATGTTATTTTCTTTTCCTTGAAATATATCATATCTTCATCGTAGCAGAGGCCAAGAATGAGAGCGTCTTCAGAATTAAAGCTCAGTAGGCTCTCAGAATTCCAAACTTTTCATTACGTTCATCATACCTTTGCAACAGTGCAACGAGCAATCCTTTCTCTTGTCGTATGGGCTTGATGTCCTTCATTGTAGCAAAGGGTGTCATTCGGATGATTTTCTAATACCTTCACTCGTGCAGTTTTGATTCAACAAGGATTTCCACTATTAGGATTATATAAGTAGCACATTTTGTTGGCAAGGTTAGTGGCTATATCTTCGTTACCTGCAATAAAGGCAATATATTACGCAATATTCAAACACATTTAAATGAAAACTGATGTTAATAAATCGAAACTCCTTGCATTATCTTTCTATAAGAAAGTAAAAAGGTGAAGAGAATGAGAAATGAGCATCAGGAATGATACCATGCACCTCCTCGGTATTAGTAATCACCAAACTCTTTATTTCCAAAGTCACACGAAGCCAAAGTAGAAATTTGCGAGCAAACTATCTCTAACAACATGCTTGTGAATGGAGGGTTATTTTTGTCAAAACACTATGAAACAAGCACCCCCTTCCTGGAAAGAGAGAGACTCTGGTTTCGTGGCTGACGCTTAATAAGGAGCTGAACTAAACCATGCTTTCTTCCTTTCATCAACATCTAGTAGTGGGCCACTAGTCATAAAAGAAAAACGAGAGCACCACTGTTTTTCCACAAAAGTCCCACACTCAAGCCTATGAACAGTACAAGAATAGTACATTACACTAATGAACAATGCAT
Source organism: Dioscorea cayenensis subsp. rotundata (assembly GCF_009730915.1). Lineage (NCBI taxonomy): Eukaryota > Viridiplantae > Streptophyta > Magnoliopsida > Dioscoreales > Dioscoreaceae > Dioscorea > Dioscorea cayenensis. Next base: position 20,712,182 of record NC_052480.1, on the reverse strand, counting down.
GAATAGTAATGCTGGAAGAAGGATTCGAACTCTTACCCTGCTCCTTACACTCTTGTGTCATACCATTGGGCTATCCAATGGTTGACTTATTTGTATTTTTATAGATGTAAAAATTTTCAAAATAAAAAATTTAAAAAATTTTCTCCATTTTAACAAAAAATGTAGAAAACATCTAAAAGTTGTTATTATTATAAACACTTTGTTGCTTTTTATTTTTAAAAGTAATTTAGAAATAACACATTATCAAAGAAGAGCTTTAATTTATTTTGTTTTCAAAAAAAAAAACTGTTTTTAAAAAGATAATTCAAATAAGACCCAAATTTTCAAACTATTTTTATAGTTTGAGTTGATATAATTCTTACATATTGTTATCCTTGTTGCATTGTCAAAATAATTATTTTAAAATAAAAACAATAGCTCATACTTGCTTTAAAACGAAATAATAATTCTCATCTTACACCCAAATAGCCGTTCCTAGTATGTTTTTCGAACAACAACGTGGATTCATTTTCATATACTCCTGTTCATATGGTTGATTTATTGTTTGCTTCCTTAATCAACACTTGAATCAATGCATGCATGTTGAACCACTTCCCATCTTCAAGTTTTTATCTTTATATTCCATCTGTGAAATTTACTACCATCAATATTTAATATGACTATATATACGAAAGTATACTCGAGATGAATATATATATATATATATATATATATATATTTGTTATAAAATTAAGAAAGCAAACAAATAAAAAAAAAACATATAAAAACCATACGAAAGTGGAGAGAAGAGAAATAGCCAACTTCTTATTCACTTCCTTCTTTATCACATGTATCTCATCTATATGTTATACAAGATTACAAAGCCTCTATTTATATCCTCAGAGGAATATGAAAAGTCACATCTATTAAACATCCTCATAAATATGGGAAGATGAAGTGACATGAGAAGACGAAAAGTCATAAGAGTTTTAGTAGTTTAAAAGATGAAGAGGTTTGGAAGTTTGGGGAGATAAAGAGGTATACATTAATAAGCATCCACTTTAATTAATGTTTCATAACACTCCCCCTTGGATGCCTATAATGCTTCGTTAAAACCTTACTAGTAAAAATCCAATGGGATAAAAATATAGTAAAGGAAAAAGAGTACATTATCCTTAATATACGCTATAATTGCTGCCTCATTAAAAACTTAACCAGGAAAACCCAATAGGAAAAACCATGGTTAAGGGAAAAAGAGTGCAGTGCGTATTAACTCCCCTGTCTTGATAATATCAGTTGAGATCTTTGAGTCAATGAACTTTTAATATTACTAGCTAACTTTTCAAATATTGTATTAGAAAGTGCCTTGGTAAACAAATCTAGTAGATTTGTTGAATATTAGTATACGCATCATGTGCTACCTCATTAAAACCTTGTCAGGAAAACCCTGTAGGACAAAACCATGACAAAGAAAAAAGAGTACACCGCGTATATGACTCTCCTTGAAGAGAACATTATTGAAGATCGCTGAGGCGATGTATCCCAGTCTTGTGAACAAGCTTTTCAAAATTTGAAGTAGGCAATGCCTTAGTGAGTAAATCATCACAATTTTCATTGGATTGTATTTTCTAAGTACGGATATCACCACAAGATCATGGATGAAAAATAACTTCAGTGATATATATTTTGTTCTGTCGTCTTTGATGTATCCTCCTTTCAATTGAGCTATATAAGCTGCATTGTCTTTATATAATATTGTTGGTGTGTCCTCCTGGGGCAACAAGTCATAAGTTTCTTGAATATGGTGTGTCATTAATCTTAACCAAACATATTCGACTTGCTTTATGAATTGTAAATATTTCTGCATGATTTAAAGAAGTAGCAACTACAGTTTGTTTTATAGATCATCATGAAATGGCTATATAACCGCATATAAACAAGACATCCCATTGCTCCTCAAAGGTAGTGAAGTGTTTGTTTTACTCCATTCCAATGCCTTCGTGTGGGAGAATAACTATATCTTGCTAATAAATTAATAACAAATGATATATCAGATCTTGTGTGACAAGCAAGATACATTAGTGATTACACTAAGATATGGTACTTCAGGACCAAGTAATTCCTCATCATTTTCTCGATGTCAAAAAGGGTCTTACAACCATCGAGGTAGTCAACAGATATAATTTATTCATATAAAATTCTTTCAACACTTTCGCAGTGTAAACTTCTTTATGCACAATAAATCCCATTTTTCAAATGTTCAAATTGTAACCCCAAGCAAAAATTTGTTCTTCCAAGATCCTTTTCTCAAGTAATTTACTACCTTTTAAATCTCTTCTGGAGTTCCAATAATATTTAAGACATGAACATAAACTGTAACTAGAATAAACTCATTATTTCAGGGTTTCTTTGGACAAATATTCAGTGAGTTGGGTATACCACAAGCGTCCAGATTATACAAAGACTTATTTAATTTGATTGAATAATGTTCTCGAGAACTTGAATCTCATGCTTCAAGCATTTTAAATCCTTCATGGAGTTTCAAATATATTTTACTATCAAGGGATCCCTATAAATAAGATTTAACAACATCCATCAAATGCAAATTGAGTCCTTCATATACTGCCAGACTAATTAAGTATCAAAAAGTAGTTGCATCCACCACAAGTGAGTATTTTTCATCATAGTCAATGCTAGGTCTTTGCGAAATCCTTGAGCCAAAAGTCGTGGCTTATATCTCATAATTTCACCTTTCTCATTTCGTTTTCACAAAAACACCGATTTGTATCTAGCTGGCTTTACACTTTTAGTTGTACGGACTACAGGTCCAGAAACTTTTTGTTTTCCAAGTAAGTTTAATTCTGACTCAATTGCATCTTTTCATTTTTGGCCATTCATGTCTTTGTCTGCAGACTTTGGCTCATGATCCTCATCATTCATCGCATTTAGCACTATATTATATGCAAAATATTGTCAACGTTGACTTCATTTTGGTTCTATTTTATTCCATTTATAACATAATTGAGATCTCTTTCCTTTCATAAATTTAAGGTACCTGAGTTTCTTCTGGAACATAAAAATTATTCATAATTAGGGACTATTCTAAAGACTCTTCTAGAATTATTGTATCCTTAATTTAACCATCTAGATTCTTAGCTCCTTTTTTTTTTGAGGATTTTTATTGTTGGAACCAAAAGGCCTGCCACACTTCATGCATACGTTGGATTCATTTGAGATATTAATTTGTCCTATAGGGACATTAATTTTGATTAGAGCATTAACAACTGGTATATGCGATTTAGTCACTTTCTTTGGGTCAGTAAATGTACCTGGAATTTAGTCTGGCAGTTGTTCATCTAAACATTTTAAATGAATTATCTTTTGAACTTCTAGTTCACATTATTTAGTATGAGGATCAAGATAATGATAATTCATTCTAACTAATCTCTTATACCAGTTGTTTATTTTCTCCCTCAAATGTTGGGAAAATTGATTCATCCAAATGATAATCAACAAATCGAGCTTTGAATAAGTCTCCTATTTATTATAGATGGAGACTTATATCCAACATAAACTATTAACATCATTTGAGGACCCATCTTAGTGTGTTGTGGCAGAGCAATTGGAATATTAACTGTACAACCAAAAAATTCTTAGATGGGAAATATTAGATTCCTGACCAAAACCAATTGTAAAGGGGAGTACTTATGGTAACTTGTTGGCTTGATGCGAATTGAAGCTGCTGCTTACAAAATAGCATGTCCCCTAACAAGAAATTAAAAGTTTTGTTCTCATAAGCAATGGCATTACAATTAATTGCAAATACTTGTTAAGAGATTCTCCTAGACCATTTTGTGTATGAACATGTGCTACAAGATGTTCAGCATCAATTCCAGTTTGAGGAATAAATTCACCAGTATTATCAAAGCATATTTTCTTACTTGGATAATCAGGAAATTATGCTCATATTTGAATTAATTGAGCAAACAATCTAGCAAATGCTTGGTTGCATTTTGATAATAAACATACATGGGACCATGTAGTTGATGCATCAATTAAAACCATAAAATAACTAAATGACCCTCATTGTGGGTCTACTGGCCCTAAATATCACCTTGTTTATTATCCAGAAATACAAGAGGCGCATTTCTAATTTCTGCTGGTGATGGTCGAATAATCAATTTTCCTTGAGATCAAGCAATTCATGTAAAATCTTTATATTTAAGAATCTTCTAGATCTTTAATGAATATCCATATTTTTCGCATCATAATTGATCCGGGATGACCCAACCGGTCATGCCAAATAATAAGCATATTTATAATTTCGTGATTTACGATAGCATATGTTTTAGTTATGCTAATATATGTGTAGTACAAAGCAGAGAAAAATTTAGGTAATTTTTCCAATATGCATTCTTTACCTGAGATCAAACTTGTAATATAAAGATATTCAATATTTCCCTCATTTGTTGCCTTAATATGATATCCATTTCGGCGGATATCCTTGAAACTTAGCAAGTTTCTTTGGTAAAATATAATGCATTATAAAATTTTGTTCCTTTAGGTAATGACAAATTAGCTCTTCTAGAGCGTTCGATTAACTTTGTACTACCTGATATAATACTGACTTAGCTTCTTGCATTACTAAATAAGAGAAGAATTTTTAATCTTTGAAGATGATGTGACTTGTTCTACTATCAACAAGACACATATCTTCATCATTGATGTTGTTGTTAACCAAATGGATACTCATTTCCCATAACCAATTAAATGATTAATTTTCTCTTTAGGATCGATCAAAAAGTTAGAAATATCCAAATGAGTATCATCAATATGATTAAGATCATTTCTATAAGAGCATTTTGTGTCGATCTTTTTCTCTTTGATTTGAATGATTCTTGTTAAAGATCAACAAGATGTTTTGGCGTACGACAGGTACGTGACCAATGACCTTTGCCACTACAATGATAGCGTGGATTATTTATATGATTACTAGTTTGCCCATAATTGTAATTATTGTGTGTCGTCATATTCACTTTAAGGAATGGAGTCGAACCGGTAGAACGAGACTTGTGATTCTTTATTAGCAGCTCGTTATTTTGTTCAACAATGAGAAGTCAAAAAATCAATTCAGAGTATTTTTTTGAAACCTTTTTTTCATGATATTGCTACTGCAGGAGTATGTTGGATGCATGAAAAATGAAGAATTGTTTTCTCTAACATATCTTTCTTTTAGATTATTCCAAAGAATAAGTGGGCCTTTTACCATAAGATATTCAGTTTTCAATGCTTCAGGAAGGTGGTGGTGAAGAAAGATCATGGCCTTTGGAATTATCTTGGTTGGATGCTTTATTCCTTTCTTTGATTGTGTCTTCAGGACCATTTGCATTTAAATGAATTTCAACATCTAACATCCATGACAAATACTTCTTCCGCGTAATGTCAAGAGCTACAAATTCAAGTTTTACAAGATTCGACATATGAATATTATCACCGATATAAGATGAGTCCAATAGTATCAAATATCATGAAAATTGAATTCTTGTGGAAGCAAATATGAATATAAAAAAGCATGCATAGTCTATTATTTGTTATTATTAATTTACCTCGAAGCTTGAAACGTAGAGCTTTCGTCTGATAACGTGTTATAAAATTAATAAAGCAAACAAAAAATAAAAAGAAAAACTATACCAAAGTGGAGAGAAGAGAAGAGAAATAGCCAACTTCTTATTCATTTCCTTCTTTATCACATGTATCTCATCTATATGTTATACAAGATTAGAAAGCCTCTATTTATAGACCGAGAGGAATATGAAAGTCATATCTATTAAACTTCTTCATAAATATTGGAAGATGAAGTGACATGAGAATATGAAAAGTCATAGGAGTTTTAGGAGTTTAGAAGATGAAGAGGTTTGTAAGTTTTGGGGAGATGAAGAGGTATACATTAATAGGCATCCACTTTAATTAATGTTTCACAACAATATATATATATATATATATATATCTAGTTAGCTAAGAAGTGTTACCATAGTACACATAATATATATATATATATAAATACCAAGATATCTAAATATATAAATATTTTTACATATTTAAAAAGCATGAAATTACAACATTTAAAAAATTGAGGAGAATAACTGTTTCCAAATATGTATATTTTGTATGTATCAAATGATAGTCATATTTTCTTAAACGATCCAATGAATCCATTGAATAAAACTTTAAACAATAAAATGCAAAATTAAGTCCAAAGAATCAAGAACAGTAAATTTCTAATAACTAACAAAAATCATACCATTATCTTTGATCAGATTTTCAACTAAACAACTTCATTTCACTTCTAATGCATTGAATTTAATGTTTCTGTTTTTCTCCAACATTTAAATATTTTTATTTAAATAAACAATAATTTAAATATAATATTTTTGAGATTTAACATATTAAAATTATATAAATTTAGATAAATAGAAATCGGAGAAACTAGTGTTTTAATCTAAAAAAAAACCTATTGCAACTCTCTTAAAGAAGTTTTATTGGTATGAAAGGGAGTTTGTAAAGTATTAGTTCAGCAGTTCAGTAGTTGGTTCTTCACCAACTTAAGGAGAGAAGCAGTTATATTTTGAGGGCAATTATAAGTCGGGGGTTTTTATGAACGTGGCTAGTTTTTACTATTTCAGTATGTGAGTAGAGTACAACTAGCTAGCTATTACTGGTTGTTTGTTAGTGAATATAAAATGGAGTGAGAGCCATTAGATAGACTTTTAGGAAAACATTAAGAGGGCATTTAGTTGTAAGGCATGGAGTGAGAATCATTACTTTGTGATTCCAATGCTTATTTGGATGACCATGTATAGGAGTGAGAGAGGAATGGAAGAGTAATGAGTGTGGAGTGAGCAATTCTCTCAAAAATGGGAGGATTGCTCATTCATTGCTCACTCCTTGGGGTGAAATATCAAATTTGCCCCTCTTATTTAATTCAACAATAATTAAATAAACAATTTTAATAATAAATAATAATTAAAGTGAAATAATAATAACTAATATATAAAATAATTATAATTAATTAGATCATTTGAATAATAAATAATAATCAATGTGAAATGATGACTAATAATTAAGGATAAGAATCTAATTCAAATAATAATTAAATAGATAATTTAACAATAAATTATAATTAATGTGGAATAATAATAACTAATAATTAAAGATAATAATCTATTTCAAATAATAATTAAATAGATAAATTTAATAATAAATAATAATTAAAGTGAAATATTTAGTTAAATGGAAATAACAATAGTCAAAATATTTTATAATTAAAAAATACTTATTATTTATTATAAAAATAATATTATCTAACCTAACATTTTTTTCTTATTAACTTGTAGTAAGTGTATAAAGGTCTTTTTACCATATATATATATATATATATATATATATATTTACATTTCCCATTCCCAACTCTTTCATACCTTATGAACTAAACGTATTCTTTCTTCGCATTCATACTTCACTTCCCTCATCATTTCCTATCCAACTCCCATATCTCAGTCCACATTTCCAACTCTTTCACATATCTTATCCATTGTATGAATGGTGGCAGAAAGCTTGAGGATCACGAGCTTTGGAGAGTCTCATCAGCGGAAAAGATTGATGAAGAGAGCAGAGCTTAAGAGCAGTAGTGATGTTTGAGGTGGAATTCCAAAGGTACTTCAAAAATCAGTTGATGCTTCTGCTGGGATGGTAGGAGACCGACACAATGTGTCCTTTCATCTCAATCATATGACGGTAGCTGGATCTATCTCTGGTTCTTGGTAAATGACGTCAATTCTTGCAATGTAAAGTCATTGCACCCAAGCTTCTAATGCTTTCACTTTTAATGGTGATGGTTTGACTAAGTGGGTGTGCAAGGTTGAGCAATTCTTTGAAATTGATAGTACAAGAGATGATATCAAGGTGAATCTAGCTTCCATGCATTTTGAGGGAAAAGCCTTACATTGGTACAAGGCTTTCTTGAGTACTCGAGACAAGGAAAAGGTGTTTTTATGGGAGGAGTTTGTGGATATTTTAATGGCTAGGTTTAGAGAGCAGGTGGTATGGGATCCCATTGCAGAGTTGAAGAAGTTAAGGCAAGATGGGTTTGTGCAACAGTATCTTGAAGATTTTGATATCATGCTCAGTAAAACCAATTTTATAGAAGGTCAGGCCATTTACCATTTTTTGGGGATTAAAGGAATAATTAGAAATGTTTGTGCATTTATTCAAGCCAACTACTCTAACAAAGCTTATGTTATTGCTAAGAAACAAGAAATTCTGTGGAAGAAGAAAGGATCTGGTATTCAGGATAGCAGAAATTTGAATAATGGAAATAGATTTCAATAGTTTGGTGGGGGGTAGAAAGAACTACTGTGAATTCTACTGGTTATTAGAATTCTTCAAAGATTGTGACACTTGACTTGTAGGATCAAGGGAGGTTGAATTTTAATTTCAATCCAACAAAGAAGATGTCAACTAAAGAAATGGTTGAGAAAAGAAAAAGGGGGTTATGTTTTTGGTGTGATGATAAGTTCACTCCTGGTTATAGGTGCCAAAAGAAGCAGTTATATATGCTTACTATTGGGAATGAAGATATTGAGGTGGATGAAAGTGCGGAGGAAGTGCAAGGAAACGAACAACTATTTTTAGAACCTCAATTGTCAATCCATGCTATTACTAGTGTGTATAGCTATCAAACATTGAGGATAAGGGGTTACAAAGGTACTAAACCCTTGTTCTTATTTATTGATTCGAGAAGTACACAAAATTTTTTGATAGTAGAGTGGCAAAATCATTGGGGTGTTTGTTGGAACCTATTACAACTTTGAAAGTCATAGCTGCTAATGGAAATGAATTAGTCTGTAATGAAGTTTTTAAAGATTTTCAATGGAAGATGGATAAAAAATTTTTTACAATAGATTTCTTAATTTTACCTTTAGACAATTACGATATGGTCTAAGTATACAATGGTCATATGAATTAGGAAACATCATTTGAAATTTTAAAAAGTTGCAGATGAAATTTACTTGTGGAATCAATTCCTTAATGTTGCAAGGTAAATAGAATGATAAGCTGAAGGTAATTGATAGGGAGAATCTAGTAAAGTTGTTGAATAAGAAGCCTCAATTATCATTGAGTCAATGTTTTGCATTGTCTATTCACTCTTGAAGTTTTGTTATGCATACAACAACAGTTGAAGAAGACTTATCAGCAGTTACTAACAGGCTTCCAAAATCCATTGTTGAGGTATTGACGAAGTTTTCAAGAGTATTTTCACTGCCACAAGAGCTTCCTCCTATTAGATGTATTGATCACACGATAGTATTGAAGGATGGACCAATACGGGTATGGACAAATCCAATCCGTCTAAGACCCTATAGGTATGGACCAATACAAAAAGATGTTATTGAGAGAATAATTCAAGAATTATTGGGCAGTGTTATAATTCAGTCTAGCAACTCACCTCACTCATCTCCTATGGTTTTGGTTAAAAATAAGGATGAATCTTGGAGACTTTACATTGATTACAGAGGTTTGAGCAATATTACAATTAAGAAAAAATTTCCAATTCCAGTTATTGAAGAACATCTTGAAGAATTATATGGTCTGTAATTTTTTCCAAACTGGATCTTAGATCAGGATATCATCAAATTAGAATGGTAGCAGAAGATATTCACAAAACTGTATTTAGGACGCACCAAGGCCATTATGAATTTAAAGTGATGCTCTTAGGTTTAGTGAATACTCCTTCCACTTTTCAAAGTCTGATGAACCAGGTTTTTAAGTTATTCTTAAGAAAATTTGTACTTTTTTATGATATTTTGGTTTATAGTTTCAATGAGGAGAAGCATGTAGTTCATCTGTTTTAGGTGTTTCAATTACTGCTATAGAATTCTCTATATGTAAAATTGAGCAAATTTAGATTTGTTGTGAGCTCAATTGAATATTTGGGTCACTTAATTTCTAAAGAAGAGCTGGAAAATTATACTGACAAGATTCGAGCTATTGTTGATTGGTCAGTTCTAACTACTCTTAAATAGGTGAGAGGATTTTTGGGATTGCCAAGTTATTACAGAAAATTTATAAAGGGTTATGATCAAATTAGCCATCCTTTGGTGTTACTTTTGAAGGGAAATAAAAAGTTTCTTTGGATAGAGGTAGTACAACAAGATTTTGAAAAATTGAAAAAAAAAAATTTGACTGCATCTCTAAGTTTGGCCCTTCCAAATTTTACTCAAGATTTAATAATTGGGATTGATGGTTCAGGCATTGGTATTGGGGTAGTTCTCAGACAAAATTCTCACTTGATAGCCTATATTAGTAATTAAGGTTCTATTTGTTAACCACCAAGCTATGCCAACATATGATAAGGAAATATATACAATATTATTTCTTGTGAAAAATGGTAGCAGTATATGATTGGAAGACACTTTATAATAAGAACAGATCATCAGCCTCTTAAGTACTTATTTGATCAGAAGTTAACTACTCTAACTCAATATAATTGCTTGGCAAAGTTAATGGCATTTGATTTTGAAATCTAATATAAATAGGGTCAAGCCAACAAAGTAGCTGATGCCCTATGTAGAATTAATTCTTTTGAATTAATTCTATATGCTTTGTCTTGCATTACTGTGAATATCATGGATAAAATGAAAGCTGTTTGGGATAATGATCAGCAGTTACAACCTATAATTCAGTCTCTTCAATAGGGAATGGACATCAAGCATTACAAATTGGTTCAAGGCCAATTGCTAAGAAAGGGGAAATTAGTAATTGGTAGTGATCCTGAAATGGGACAAGTATTGTTGAAGTGTTTTCATGATTCTGCTTTAAGGGGACATTCAGGTATTCAAGCTACATCAAAGGATGGTTGGGGTCATTTATTGGAATGGGTTATGGAAATCAGTGAGAGATTATGTGAGGTTGTGTGATACATGTTAGAGATTCAAACCAGAAAATGATGCCTCTCCTATGCTTCTTCAACCACTGCCAATTCCTCAACCTGATTTTAGTAATATCACAATGGATTTCATTGAAGGTCTTCCCAAATCTGAAGGAAAAATAGTTATATATGTTGTAGTGGATAGACATACTAAATGTGCTCACTTTATACCAATGTCACACCCTTATGCAACAAATATTGTAGCCAAAGTTTTCCTTGATAATGTCTTTAAACTACATGGTCTCCCTTCCACAATTTTTACTAACAGAGATCCCATTTTCATGAGTTCTTTCTAGCAAGAATTGTTCAAAGTGCATGGTGTAGAATTACATCATTCAATAACATATCATCCACAAACGGATGGTCAGATGGAGATGGCGAATAGGTGTTTGGAGACATATCTAAGATGTGTGACAAGGGATTTACCTAGAAATTGGGCTCCTTGGATTGCATTAGCTAAGTTTTGGTATAATACGACCAATTTTCATATCACTATTAATATATCTCTTTTCCAAGAACTATATGGAATTCCTCCACCCATTCATTTACCATATGTTCATAAGGATTCAAGTGTTGAAGTTGTAGACTCTTTGTTGGTAGATCAGGAAGCTACATTCAAATGTTGAAGTAGTATTTGTCTAAAGCTCATCATAGAATGAAAGTTCAAGTTGATTGATATAGGACTAAACGCAATTTTGAGGTGGAGGATATGGTGTATCTGAAATTGCAACCTTATTGTCAAAGCTCTGCTGTTGGCTAGGGAATTTCCAAAGCTAGTAACTAAATATTTTGGGCCTTACAAGATCATTGACAAGTTTGGCAAATGCGCTTACTGCCTAACCTTCAGAAATTCACCCAGTTTCTTATGTTTCTTAGCTAACGAAAGTTTTATCTTCTTCTCATATTGCTTCTTTTGTCTCCTGACACTTTTCACTATGCAACCTTGTTGCAATCTTGCCTGTGGAGAAGAATTGCGAAAGAAAGTCTGCATGATTCTTTGAATGGCTTATTTATTCATTGTAATTCCTCTCTTCTTGATGTCACCAGGATTTGCACATGAAATGTAACAACGGTTCCTTGACTTCCCTTGTGGACAAGGGTCTTCATTAAGGGGTGGTAGGGAGTATCGGTATGAAAGGAAGTTAGTGAAGTATTAGTTCAGTAGTTCAGAATTCAGCAACTGGTTCTTCAATAACTTGAGGCGGAAAGCTGGTTCTTCCGCAACTTAAGAAGGGAAGCAGTTATAAGTTGGGGACTTTTGTACCGTGGCTAGTTTTCGCTAGTTGTGAGTATGTGAGTGGAGTACAGTTGGTTGACTATCGATCACTAGTTGTTGTTCATTGTTCATCATTCTTTTACTTGAGTTTTTCTTTCTTGTTCTTGTTCTTGTGAGATCATTCTCCAAAACATTAATTAATTTTTTTTTCCTAATTTTTAATTTTCATTAAATTCTTACAAATTCAGCTAATAATTCATCTAAAAGTTTTAAAACAAATTTCTAACTTGTTGTTTTTAAAATAAATTGATAGTTTATTCATTTTATTGAAAAAAATTATTCTCTCATCTATGAAATTATCTTGGCATTTTTTTCAATCTCTTAGGTTTTTATCTTTTAGAAGAATAATTACCAACAAATTCCCTTGTTTTTTTTAAACCAATCACAATTTAGGATAATATCTGAGCGATAAGTAAAAGATCTCCTTTATATAATATATATTTCTCAACTTAGTTGTATATATATATTATTTGTATCTATATGAACTTTAAATAATACAAACTTAGATTTACCTCTAAATAGTATTTTGTGAAAGAATAAAATTATTGCCTTTTAAAAGCCAAACGATTTTGATAAATTTAATGCCAAAAAATTTATAACAAATCAAAATAATATAATATTGATGGAAAAGCAACTAGAACTATCATGAAATAATAGAGGAAATCGAAAGTATAAAAACTTCAGAAAATTACTTCAACAATGAATATTTAATTTCTAAAAACTGGATATTTTTATAAAATAATATTAAGATGGGCTAATAATTTATAGAAATATGTGATGCTTTATTTAAAATTATTAGAGGAACCAATAATGTAAGCAGGGCCGGCCGTAGACATAGGCCCTAGTTTAGGCAACCAAAGCCTGTGCTTAGGACCACAATGTTTTTAAAGGCCTATCATCCTATTTGTAAAATATTATTCTATGAATGAGTTTTTTTTACATAATATTATTTTATCAATGAGTTTTTTTATGCATTGCAATTATCATGAAGAAGCTAATCTATTAAAAAAATGTTGCAATCCTCTCATAACTGCATGTATGTTTAATTTTAATTGTTATAAAGATATATAAATGCTAAATAGATAACAAAAGTTCATTTTTAGTGATAAGAGCAATTATTTGGTGAAAAAAAAGTTTTTAAAATTTAATATATTTAAAATATCATAAATTTAAATGAATAAGAATGAGCAAGATGTGTGGAATATAAATAGCAGTCAATCATATGGAAACCATGGTAAATAATTATCATGTTTTTTCAATTGAGACAAAGAAAATTATTTTATTTATAAAAAATATACATTCTCTATGTTTTTAGAGTTGTTGGTATGGGGCTTTAGGATAAAATTGCATATTGATCATGTGACACTTGTTATTGTGTATAGTTTGAATGCATGGAATTGACCTTCTTTTTTATAAAACCCCTTCAGCAATAATATGTTTCAAAATAGAATTGAAATTTATGATTTTTAAATAAACTGAATGTCGAAATTATTTTCTATTCCCTAAAGTTATTTTCTCGATAGTGTATATTCACAGAATAAATTATAATAAAGCTAATAATGTCACATTGAGAGGAAAACAATCATATATCAATATTTTCAAATATGAGAGGAAATAAAAAAATTCAAATAATAATAGGAATAAAGTCAAAAATCAATTTTTTACAAATTATACTCAAGTTGAATAGTTAATATTCATAATCTAAAAACTCCATGATACAAATTTAGACATTAGTAAACACACAAATCAAATCAGTAAAATAAGAAATGATTTGAGCATCGTTCCAATTAATGACTAAGAAAATATATAATTAAAATATTACTGTTTTTATATTATTTATTTGATAATTGTAGAAAAAAAGGATTTTTAAAAAATTAAAAGTAAAAAAATATAAATGATAAGGTAGATTTAAATATGTTTTTATTCATATGCAATGTTAGCATTAGGATTTCATGAATATTTAATGTTGGGAATACTAAGCCAGAAAAACTACTGAAATAAATTATTATTATTATTATTATTATTATTATTATTATATTTACGTCTTAATTATTGTCATTGTTTTTTTAGATTTTATTTTTTAATCTGTTCCTTGTTCTTAACACTCCCCATTCCCCTCCCATCACACATAAAAAATAAAAATAAATAATAAAATAAAATTTTCTTTTGTCATTTTTCTTGTTCTAACAATTTTTTAGAAAAATAAAATAAAATAAAATAAAATTTTCCTTTTCTCAATTTTGTTCTAACAATTTTTTCTTTTTTTAAAATAATTCAAAAATATTTAAAACCTTGGTATACAAGTAGCATTTCAAGCGTATATGTACAATAAACTCGTAAAGAAGTGTACCTAATTTAGTTCACACTTACGCTATTTTATATATTTAAAAAAATACATGAACACAATTATATGTATGAATGTATCACCTGAGAATGAAACCATTAAACAGTCAAAGCAGCAAACTATTTATATATATGTTTTTTATATACTATAATCTTTTGAACAATTTAATGAATTAGCAATATGGTTCATAGCTCATGGTATTAATCCACTATAAAAAGTGTTATTGTGGGACGTTCAAATCCCAAGTTCAAATTTGTTAATGATCCAGTAGTAATGGTTTTACTGATTGTTGTGCTAGCATGTAGCCCAAACTTTGTAACTTCTATTTGCAAGCTACTTGAGCTTGACTTGTGGAAAACTCAAACTCAGCTCGGTCAGCTCGAGCTCGAGCTCGAGTAGGTCTAGTAGTTGAGTCACTATCCTGTAGCAAGACAAAAAAAAAATCAATACAATAAGTCAAGATTATACTTAAGGATTACGCTTAAGGCATCAACAACTTAACAAAGGAATACAATAAAGAAAAAAAAATTAAAGGTTGGACAAGAGTAGTATGAGACCAATTTTCTTCAAATAGTATACTTTAGGCAACATCATCACATTAACATTAAAAAAAAAACAACAACAACATGACGAAAATGTGTTACTAATTAATAATGTTTACCCTTATTTCGCTTCATTCCTCTATTGATGAAAAAATTTAACAATAAAAAAAGAAATGAAGCTTTGAGTTTTAAAATAATTTTCTTTATTTTATTTAGAATAATGTCGCATTTTGAGTTGTTTTGGTAAATTAGGTTTAAAAGATTTCAATTAATTTTCACGTATATGAAGCAGAAATGGACAAGAGTTGGATGTGTAAGTCAAGATTAAGGCAAGAGTATTTAGATGGAGTGGAGGGATTTCTCAATTTTTCATTTAATAATGCAAGTGAAGACAACATGATTGTTTGTCCTTGCGTAAAATGTGCGAATGTTAAATGAAAGACGCGTTAAGTAGTTCTTGAGCATTTAATATGTGATTGGAATTCTTCAGGGGTACAATTGTTGGTTCTTTCATGGAGAGTGTGTTCCTTCTTCTTCCTCTAATTCGGCAAGTGCATTCACAACTTCTTCAAGCTCTACATATCTTAATCAAGCTATTCATAGTATGCCAAATGCCATGGGGGAGTTGTTACGTGATGCTTTCAACATGCATGAAGTTGTTCATGAGCATGTTCAATGTAATACATTTGAATTAATAATTTGCACAATGAAGGCGAAACCCACGACGGGATAAGCTATGAACAACCTTCTATATATGGACGCAGCTAAATTTTACAAGCTACTTGAAGATATGAATGAAAAACTTTATAATGGATCCAAGCATTCTAGGTTGTATTTATGAATTCGGTTGTTCTATCTAAAATGTATGTGTGGGATGACTGGGAAAGGGTTTAACTACTTGATCTAATTTTTGAAAGAATTCTTTCTAGTAGCTACAATTCCTGCTAATAGTCATAAGTCTAAGAAAGTCATTAAAGATTTAGGCCTTGGGTATGAAAAAACTCATGCTTGACCTAATGATTGCATCCTCTATTGTGCTGATAAAGAAACCCAACAAGCTTGTCATGTGTGTGGCAGTTCTCATTGGTTATCCACTAATTCCAATCAATCTTTCAATGATGATATTGAGGTGGTTCCCAAGAGGCCATCGAAGGTTTTATGATATTTTACTCTGATTCCAAGGTTGCAGAGGATATTCATGTCGTTAAGGACTTCTAATGATATGACTTAGCATGCTGATGGCCTTACAAATGATGGTTGTTTGAGGCACCCAGTTGATGCTGAGGTATGTAGAGCGTTTGATGCAAGATTCCCAGATTTTGCATCTAATCCGCACAATGTTAGGCTCGGATTATCATCTAATGGATTTAACCCATTCAAGGTACTAAGTACTTCTTACGGTACTTGGTCGGTCGTGTTGATTCTTTACAATTTGCCACAATGGGTTGGGATGAAACAATCTTCCTTTCTACTATCTATGATTATACCTAGGGATAAAGGTCCAGCGAAATGACATCGATATCTACTTACAACCTTTTGATCAAAGAGTTGAAGCAATTATGGGTTGGTGTTTAAAAGTATGATGCATCAGTAAGAAAGAATTTTCGTTTACAAGTCGCTTTATTGTGGACTATCAATGATTTCCCTGCTTATGCAAATTTATCCTGCTGGAGCACTAAAGGGAAATTTGCTTGCCCTTGTTGCGCTGCACAAACTTCTTCAAGATGGCTACCTAATAGGCAGAAGTTCTGTTTCATGGGACATCGGCGGTGGTTAGAACACGATCATCTATATAGTTCCAAAAACATCTATTTGACTGTACCATAGAGCTACGTGGAGCTCCTTCATCAACTTTTGGATCTGAAATCTTATCAATGTTGAATGATGCACAATACACTTATGGAAAAGGAATGAAACAAACGTGAAAAATTCAAAGAGTGATAGTGACTCGAGGAAAAGACATAGGCAAGCGTCCAATGTTGAAGTAGATAGTGCCATGGAAGAGATAGAGGAGGAATCACATGAAGCAGAATTGTAGAAGAAGAGAAGCATATTTTTTTAACTTACCTTATTGGGAGCATAACCTACTTAGACATAACCTTGATGTGATGCACATTTAGAAGAATGTTTCTGAAAATATTATTGCAACACTCCTCAATGTTGAAGGGAAGCCAAAGGATAACTTAAAGTCCATACTCGATTTGGTAGATATGGGAATTCGTTGTGAGCTTCATCCGAAGTATCTTCCCAATGGAAGAACAAAATTGCCACCTGCTTCATATTCAATGACAAAAGAAGAGAAGGATGTTTTTGCCAAGTCTTGAAAAACATTAAAGTTCCAGATGCTTATTCTTCAAATATATCAAGATGTGTGAATCAGAAAGAGCAGAAACTTCAATCTCAAAAATCACATGATCATCATATATTGCTCCATGATTTGCTTCCAATCGCTCTGCCGTTATCATTAACAAAACGAGTGACTTGTGCCATTTCAGAATTTTGTAATATATTCAAAATCCTTTGTTCTAAGGTTCTTACGATTGAAGAACTTGACAAAGTTCACCGTGAAGCAATTCTAGCTTTATGTGACTTGGAGAAGATTTTTCCACCTCCATTCTTCACTATAATGGTGCATTTGGTTATTCATCTTCCACCGCAAGCCAAACTTGGTGGACCTATTCATTACTCGATGGATGTACCCAATAGAACGGTATTATTTTGGCTTATTAAAATAAGATATTGTGTTTTTTTGTTTAAAAATAATAGTATATAAAATTGACATCATATACTTTGGTATAGGTTCTTGGTCAAGTTAAAATCTTACTTACGTAATAAGCGATACCCTAAAGGGTCTATTACTGAAGGATATTTGATAGAGGAATGTGAAACTTTTTGTTTAAGATACTTGGATGATGTTCAAACAATATTTGATAAACCCACACGGAATTTATGAGAGGAGCTTGATGAATATCCTGCGGGATCTTACTTATTTCATAGTGGTGGAGAGCCAATATGCAAATTTGAAATAGCAAAATTGGATGATATTTCATGGGCACAAGCGCATAGATATGTTTTATTGCACCATGAAGCTATTAAAACATATCAGATGTAAGTTAATCATTTTTTATCTTTAACATTTAAACGTACAATTCATTAACGTTTATTATATTTAACTGTAGTAAGTATAAGAATATTCTGAGACATAAAATGCGCGACCGCCGTTCAAATGCTCTTGATATTGATTTGCAATTTATTAGAATTTTAATGAATGGTTGGGGGAAATTGTAAATGGTGGAAGAGTCCAACTTTAATTTGATATAAATATTTAATTGCTATTTCCTAAATACATTCATCTAACCTTCTTAGGTTTCTTGCGGAAGAATTATGAATGATGAAGTTAGAATTCTAGCACAAGGCCCAAACAGAATTATTAAGCGATACAAAGGTTTCATCATCAATGGATTTTGCTTTCATACTAAATCTCGTGAGAGATTGAGGAGAACTCAAAATTCAAGATGTATTGTTACTTCTTCAACAATGAGTTATGCTAGTGCCATTGATGGTAATCCTCTGGAAGGAAATCTTGATTATTATGGGGTCTTGAATGATATTACTGAGTTAGATTATTTTAACAAGTACAAGATTGTATTATTCCGATGTGATTGGGCTGCGTTAGCACTAGTAGAGGGATCAATAAAGACAAATTTGAATTTACAATGCCGAATTTTTCAAGATTAATCCACACGGGTGAAAATATACTTGATGAACCTTTTGTGTTTTCATCACAAGTAAAGCAAGTTTTTTTATTGTAAAGATCCCTTTGAAGCTGGTTGGTATGTTGTCATACAAAATCAACTTAGGGAGGTGTTTGACTTGGGTGATGAAGTCATAGAAAATAGTTCTCGAACTGAGTGCTTTCCTACCACTAATGAGAGGATTTCTACTACCAATGATGATGGCCAATGGGTTCGTGAAGATGTCGACGAGGATGTTTATGCATTTTAATGGTTAATTTACTTGGTTTGATATATATACCAAACTTCTCGAATTGTGGTATTCACCCTAATTGATCTATGTGTAACCTCATTTTTTAATTTGGGTTGGTTATTATTTACCTTTTTGGACCAATTTCTATGTTGCATGGCAATACATCTAATTAAGTAACTTTTTCTTCCTTAAGTTTCTTCAACTTTAGTAACACATTTATTGCACTTAATTTGCAATATGAATCTATTCATGTATTGTTACTTCTTCAACAATGAGTTCCTTCAACTTTAGTAACACGTTTATCACACTTATCTTTTAGAATTTGTAACATGTATAGATTCATATATTTTTAATGTACATGTTAATATTCATACCTAATTACATATGGTTATACTGGTGAAAATACTTTCCTGATTCTTGTGGCATTTCAACTATTGGTAAAACAGTGTTTATGCCTTGTTAATTCTTACACTGTTACATAAGATATATATATATATATATCATATGATCAAGTGGCTGTCCTTCAACTGTATTATTTATTTTCCTTGTAATTAATTCACACTAGTTTTATTGGGTGGTATGATATATACATATATTTACCTAATTACATAATAGTGTTTTAATCATTATAACCTCGTAATTTCAGTAACTTTATAAATTTTCCAATATTGTTGTTAATAAGTGCTCTAATTGATGGATATGATGGAGACCTTGCTTTTGCAGATTCTTTGGGAGCATTTGGTGGTGGCAAGATGATTCGATCAGTGCCTCCATAGGAGGTTGTAACAATTTCTTGCTTTTTTTTTGTTCATCTACTCTTGTAAACTAGTCCATTCATGTCATAAGTATGGATGAGCAATTAAATTTGAAGGCCAACATAAATTGCATTTAGATGTGATGGCCTTACTTCTTGTGATGTTGTTCATCCACATAATGTTTTTCCTTGTGAGATTCAAACTCATGGCATTAGGCATCTTAACAACCCAAGCTGATCTTAAACAGAGGGCTATTAAAGTTTTGCTTAGTTTGAGCTCGATATGAATGAAGTCAATCTCGAGCTTGACAACAACCATAATAAACTCAACAGAAAGAGTTCTGTCTATCTTCTTTGAATTTGATATCATCCCATTTCTTGGACTGAAGGACCTAATGATATCCATCCTAATTTTATTGTTCTTGTTATAATCTAAAAAGGTTTATTGCTTGGATAACCACAACATGGAAATATGACTTCACCTGTTACTCCTTTATGATTCCATTGATAGCATAAACACACATGTAATAGGATTGCTTGCACTTACTTAAAATCTGATGTATGTATTTCTGTCTTAGATTTCTTTAGTGATCCTGCAATTTTTTTTGTTTGTTACGTGATTGCATTCATTCTTTTCTCTAAGTAAAGCTTATTGACTTTTTCTCTAATTAAAGCTCATTGTCTTGTCCATAAATCAATAGTCAAATTACTTAGTGCTATTGAGACCATTGTGTAATTTTATTAATGATCGAGGCTGGCTCCCGTCACTAGAAAATACAACTTTAGGACCGTGTGAAATTGGCACTTATAAGTTATTGCAGGACTGATCCTTGTAAAATATTTGGTGATACATTGGAGCCAATGATGAATATATAAATTGTTCTTTCTAGATATTTGTGAGTATGGTTGCAATGCATATGTTTGCTCAGTGTAGAATTCAATGACACACACAAGAGGGGAGTTTCAAACTAATGCAGGGATGGATGAAATCCCAACACCAATACACCATGCTATGCCTTTCTCTTCTTCCTCATCCAATCATGTGAAGTTTTCTAAGTTTGATGTAAACTTTGTGATGATTTATTAGCTTCCTAAACCTTCTTGCCATTATTATATCTTTTTGTGAAATGAGACCACTATTGTTTGAATAAAAAAAATTTCTATTAATTTTTTTCATTGAAGATAGAGGAATATTTTGCATATTTTACCTTAGGGACCTTTATGATAAGAACTTTTATCATCATTTTACATATTTAAATAGTTTTTGCATGTTTTGGGGATTTTGTCTAATACGTGAGGTACCTTTGTGGTAAACCACACTTAGCTTACTATTTGTGTTGCCTAAAATACCTACCACTTAAACCGTGAGTTGTATCATATAATCTGAAGTCTAGTGTGCATTGTGGTTGTTATGTTTCTTTCCCTAGATATACTATTCTTTACCGATCCCTATTAATTTGAACTTATACATGTTGTGTTTATGGTGGTTTGATATGGACATTCTTCAATATATGTTTGCTTGCTTGCATCTATTACTAGGAGACTGCATGTTTAATTCTTTTTTTTTTTTTCACTTTTTTTTTGTGTTCAGGAAAATTGGATCAAGATATAAGTTTGATTGTTGCTCTCATTTTGACAAATTCTGTCCAAGCACTCCAAAGTGGTTTACATCCTATTGTCCTGTGAGTAGATTTCTTCTAAATCAAGATATTTTTGGAATTAACTGGGAATTTCCTGACTCTTCTCATGAGAAACAAAAAGCTCATGAAAATGTCCTCAATTTTTCTATCGAATTTAATTTTTATCATTGTATTGTCTTAATTGAAATCCAAAGAATGTTGTTATACAATGTGTGAGTTAATTCTCTTTTTCATGAAAGTACCTACCTCTGTTGTGGAAAATAATTAGAAGTGAGAATGAATGAATGAATGGTTTTGGATTATAAGGAGAAATTTTTGAAGAAATTAGAGAGGAAATAGATAGATAATGGTTGAGATGTCAGTGTCTTTTGCTCAATTAGCATGAAGTTTCCACCTAGTGGTTGATGACATATATATTACTTTCCTGAAGCTAATGCATGCCTGAAATTTCTCACCTTGGTTGCTTCCCCACTTTAGCAACCCTCCATTACTTTTCTTGATAATCGACCAATATATAATTAAATAATTAAACAATATGAATGATCTGTTTTTTTGCCTTCTACTACATACAATTCATCACCAACAAGTAGAAGTATTTATTTGACTCTAAAAAGAATATAAATAAATACACACAATATATAATGCTCTTTTTTCATTTTTCAGCAACTTGATTTATGGGAATCAACCTAATAAATCAAACAAACTTCTTATTATATTTAGTGAGGACAAAGAAATAGAAGGAAAATCCATAGCTCAAGGCCACCAGTCCTGCCATCCCTCTTCACATGTGATTCATAATTAAAGTAACAATATCAAAGCTAGCTAGCTGAAAAAACAGAGATTAATGTAGGATGAGATGAAAGTCTTCACCTAATGTGACAAACAGCTTTGAAATAAGTAGGGAAGTAGACGTCATTTTGAAGTTCCCATTTTTGCATATTTCTCTTGTCAACCTCTAAAATTCAAGTAAGGCTCATGGTAATATTGCCTCGTGGAGATTGTATTTATGGGTTTTTTCTATGAGTGTAAAGAATAATGACATATTATTATGTTTGCTCTATTCTGTATGACTGAAATGTTCTGTTTTCTCCATTGTTGCGATTAGCACAAATGTTTTCATGATTCAATTTAGTAGAATGTCTGCATACATTTTCGAGAATGTTGGATTTTTTTATTTTCAAGGTTTTGTTCTATAGAGTGAAGAATTTCTGCTTAACTTTATAAGAGGAAAAAATCAATCTATACCTGTCAATAAGAGGAAAAAATCAATCTGTTTTTCATCTGTTACTTGCATGCAAGATTTTTTGGTTTTCATTTTGATCATTTGAAAGGTTCTTTTTGTTTGCTTTGCATTTTTCTTTAAGAAGTTAGCATGTCATTCATTCATTCTTTTTTTTTATTCCACACAGTCAATGTTATTCGTCTTATGACCATTGTAACTGTCTTGTGTTTTTATTCTTTTGCAGATTGCAAGAGCTGGTTTGATTTTCATATTGCATCAAAGCCAAGCCAAGCCAAGCTTTTTTATCTAATCAGATAGTCCTTTTAATACTCCAAGTATGCATGCCTTTAAGTGGCCCTCCTTTGACACCAGCCATTTAAGTGTTATGCAGGTCAATAACTAATTAAACAAAGACTTTTTAAATTCTTTGCTCTGAGTTTGAATTAGTCAAATATCTATTTTGATTTTATTTTGTATGATGTAGATAACATCAAGATGCCAAAATTAAAAGCTGAAGGACATAAAATTGATCCGGTCTGAACCACTGCGAATGATGCTACTTCAAATGAAGGTTGTAAAAACCTAGACCGACACCTGATGCTCAGCCTTGCAGCCCAACTCATTCTTCTTCAACTGATTCAAATCATAGTGAGGAAGATGCAAACCAAAACAATAACAACATGTTAGAAAATGTACAAGCAGTTACTTAATGAAGCGGTTAATGTAAATGCAGGTACTTTACGATCTTGAATTTCAATTTTATTAGTTGATAAGTCCATGAATATGTTTTAATTGACTAGTGGGCATATTAATTATTATAGTTGATAACACGGGACAATATAAAAAAGAGGTCGCATAACTTTGAATGAGTTATGGGCATTACCTCAGGAAGAAAAAGTTTTGGTTAGTGCTAAACCAATTGGGATAACCTATTAGGGCCGAGGCACAACTGCTATCATCATTTTTAGGTATGGTTGCTCAAAGTAGTCAGAGGATTGACCTATAATATGAAAGTTGGCATAAAGTGCCAAAAACATTGAAAGGAGGAATTATTAAACTTCATTGAGGTATGGCCACATACTTAAAATTGTGTTATGATTACAATCCAATAAATGTTATTAAGGTTATAATATTAAGCTCACATTATTTATGGTTTTCACATATAGTTACATTTTGTTCTCGAAATTCCAAAAGACTATGTGTTTAAGTCACTAGAAAAGAAATGGAGAGATTATAAGCATGATTTGAAGAAACAATATTTCAAAAGAGAAGATGGAGTGCGGGGAAACAAGGAGAAACTTACAGAAGGTGTCATTAGATGGCAATGGGAAGAGTTAATTGACTATTGGTATTCAAATAAAGGAGAGGTTAGAATAATTTTTTTCCTTGACATATTAAAACTGTGATGCCTTGTGCATCATTTAATATACATGTCAAAATGCAGGAAGCAGAACAAGTTGGGATTACATCTAGAAAGCAACAAAAATATATGCACATCTCTAGTTCAAAAAGTTTTGCAAGAAAAGAAAAAGAAATGGTAAGGACTTGTGATGTTTATCAAGATTCATTGTTTGATTTCTGATTTTTGTTTTTTTAGTGACTTTCACTATATTGTTAAACCTTGTTCGTTATTTTGATGAGTTAGGAGGATAATAGAGAAAGAAAAATAGGACATTATGAGTTTTTTAAAGCAACTCATACAAAGAAGGATGGATCACATGTGAATGCAGAAATTGAAGACATTATGGTAGAAATTACTTCTCTAATATTCTTCAATTTAGTTGTTTCCTTCTTAAATCACATCCTTATTAAAACTTTTTTACTTAAATGTAGGAAATAGCAACTGCAAAACTAGCTGAACATGATGTAATGGGTGAGGATGAGACCATGGTTGTAACTCAAATTTTGAATCAAATAATTGGAAAAGAATGACATGGCCGAGTAAGAGGACTTGGATTTGGGTCCAACCCCTACAAGTTATTATGGTTCAAGTAGCCGTAGCACCACAGCATCAGTCGACCATTCAGTGTGCATCGAGTGATACAAAGAAATCCAAGATAAATTTCAAAAGAAGGAAGAAAATCATCAAAGAGGACGTGATCAATACAAAGTTGGTATTGCTTTCTTGCAAAATAAGTTCCCTGAAGCTAGTAACCTTTTCCCTGAAATAGGTGTCTCAACTTCACAATCTCAAGTATTTCAAACTTATAAATTATTATTGTCCTCATTTCTATATTCTAAACATATAATTGTACTTGTAGAATCAATCTACTGGACTTGAAATTCCTGAGGCTAATATAGGCGGTTTCTAGTTCACAATTCCAGGTAATTACAAATTAAAAATATGATCTACGAAGCTATGGCCATCGTCTAATGCTTCAAATCTAATTGCAGAATAAATCTCCTGGATCTCAGTGATGTATTGGCCAATTGAAGGTTGAAAATGTTTTTTTGTGGTGTGTGCGTGTATGTGTTTTTTTTTTTTACATTTTGGTTATGTATGAACTTTGAATGGTGATGGTGTAAGGTTTTGTCAAAATTTTGTTTGTCATGGTTGCTAAACACTGGTGAATTAATTGTGAATGATGGTACTGATTTATAAAGTGCATTATGTACCCAAAATATCTATTTAATACATTTCTCATATATTGTAATGGTGAAAAATGAAATTGTCCCGGGTGAAAAATGTCAGAACAATGATGTTTGTCATATATTGATTGTGAATGATGTTGGTTTTTATAATTAGGTGAAAATGGCAAACAAAATAAAACTAATTATTAATAAAAAAAATTGAAAATTCATGGCGTTTTGCCCACCAAACGCTAGTAAAGAAAACTAATTTAACTTAATTTACTCTTTTAAGTCACGGCATTTTAAATCAAAACACCATTAACTTGCCGGCGTTTCCCAGACAAATGCCGACATGTTGGCGTCATTAAAAGCACAAAATGCTAGCTCATTCCCGGTTTAATAGAGAATAGGATATACATATCCATGGCGTTTGTAGACGTGAACGCCGCGATATGTGCCGGTGTTTTGTGTAAAACCGCCGGCAATTTAGGCGGCGTTTGCGGCAAAAACGCAGGCAACGTTAACGGCGTTTATATCAACAACGTTGGCACAAATGTCTGGCATTTTGAGTACAAACGCCGCTGAGATGACCGCGTTTTATAAAAAAAGCCTACACTTCAACGACGCTGGAGGCCCCGGCGTTTGGTTGGCGTTTTTGCAAAAACGCCACCAAGTTTTTTAGTGGCGTTTTCAAACACCGGAAAAAAGTTTAAAAAATGCCAGGAAAAACCCACACTTTATGATTCTCGTGAGGTGAAGAATGATGAATTGAAATTTCTTTTTCTTCAATTTTAATTTTTAAATATTTTAAAGAAATTGTATATTCTTAATTTCAATTTATAACTCTTTTTAAAGTTTAAAACTTTTTTAACCCCTTCATTTATGAAAGTAGCTCACCATCTTTTTTTTAAATAATTAACCATAAATCATGTTATTCTTTTTATCCATCATCATTTTGAATGACATGAATTTCAAAACTCTCATATGAGTAATAAATAAAAATATTTAATATATATATATTATATTTTTTTTAATATGTTTAGAGAGGGTTTAAGAATAATTGAACGATTAGCATAGCTTTCCTGGGTTAAGACACAAATCACACCATTTTTAATTCAATAAAAACTTAAAAAATTAGCATGATTCAACATTATTCCAATATTAAATTCACAAAAATATACTCAAAAGATCATACTAATAAATATTTAAAAACAAATTAATTATGTTATTATTATTTTAAATTATCATTAATTATTTAATTTTCCTCTTCTCAACCTCACTTTTTAATGTTTTCTATATTTATCAAAAGCCTGTAATTAATAACTACTTTTATAGTTTTTTTCAATTAAACACTCCAAATGGATATTAAAATTTTTTTTAAAAAAAGAATTTCTCATCTAGTTTTTAATTATCATTTTTAATATCAAAAATTGCTTTTTTTTAACTCTTTATATCAAAATTTAGCAAAATGGTTGATTATTTCACCCAGACTTTCAAGGGTGTTATAAATGTCTATAAATATTAAATAAATAATAATATTTAATTTTTAATGATAAGAACACTTATTAAGTAAATGATTAAAACATGGTTGGTTATTATTGGTTTCAACAATCTCTATGAATTAAGAATTTAATACAATATTTTTGAAATTTATGATATTTGATTACCATAAATTTAAATTAATAGAAATGATATGGAAACCATGATAAATAATTAATATTTTTAAATTGAAATAAATAACAATATTGTTATTAAAAAATCAAAGTTTTAGTTTTAATTATTTATTTTTAATTTTTTAATCTCAGTTGCTCATCCAAATCATATTTACATCTTTTTTATCCCCTATATTAAAATTCCCTCACCATATTTATTTAATATTTATTTAATTTTTTGAAATATAATTACTCTGGAATCCTCATATTCTTTGTAACATAAATCTCAATTTTCTCCTGTCATGACATGATTAATAAATGAAAAAAAATTTTAATATATATTTCATATTTTTTTTGGACTTGTTTAAAGAGAGGCTTTGGATAAAATTGCGTGATTTGCATGGCTTTCATGCGATACTTATTATGTATAAGTTTTAATGGATGATATCAACTTTTTTTTTTACCTATATAAACTCCAATAATAATTTTTTTAAAATAAAATTTGAATTTGTGATGTCTAAAATGAACAAATTAAGTGTAGATATTATGTTTCCTTCCTTAATGTTTTTCTTATTAATGAATATCTATAAAATAATATATTATAAAGTAAAAGAATGTACTATTAAGGGGAAAACAATTATATGATAATATTTTGAAGTATCAGAGGAAATAAAAAAACATTTTCAGGTTCCTCTTCGAGATAAAGGTGAATTTTTTAAAAATTATATTCAATAGTTTAAACATTCGACACATACCCTAATAAGCCAATGTGATATACATAGAGAATTTTTTTTTAAAACAAAATTATCTTTAGGGGAAAGAGTTACAAATATAATATATTACAAATTTCCATACATATTATAAACAAAGAAAAATAATTAGAGAATTACATATATATTTTACTTCTCACCAATGAACAACAAATTACAAATATTACGCAAGAAAAAAAATTAGGATACAGGTCAAGAATGCCATGCTGACCTTGATGTGGCCTTGTTCATGCTTCCATTATGGTTAATCATCCTATTAAAGCTTTTGTCCAACATCTCATATATGTATATATATGTATATATATGTATAAGAATTTAAGTATAATTTTAAGAGATTTGATACGGTGAAAATATAAATTTAAATACATAAAAATTAGATAAGATGTGTGGATAAGCCAACCATTGGATAGCCCAATGGTATGACATCAAAGTGTAAGGGGGAGGTCATGGGTTCAAATCTCTCCCCCAACAGTACTGTCACCCGTACTGTTCATACACTGTTCATCCGGAATTCTTATACGAACCCAGTACTGTTTATATTCATAAAAAATGACGCTTATCGTCTATTATTAAAAAAAAAATGTGTGGATAATAAATAAAAACAAAATATTCAGGAACTTAATTAATAATTAATGGAGTACTTCAATCTTATATCTAATCATTAATTATTTAATGGACAATTTAAAACTCACTCTATCCTTTTTTTTCGTTTCACCTTATAATTTTCTTTTATAGTACTTAATAATTTAAAAATAATTTAAATAATAATTATTATTATTTAATATTTTAAAATAATAAAAAATTATGAGCGTATCAGTTCATATGGTTTTCTTGTTTTACCTGGCGCGGTAATATGCTCATATATATGTTAACAAAATATTTGAGAAAAATCTCAAATATTTTTATCTTAATAGAATATTAAAAAAAATTCATTGAGAAAACAATGATGTTATTCCAAACAAAAATAAGTTTCTCGAAATATTTTTATAATTTCATTTGATATAATATCATCCTCAATCCATATCCTTATTACATTTTTGAAACATTTATTTAAAAATAAAAATAATAGCTCAACTTTGTTTTAAAATGAATAATAATCCTCACCTCTTAGCATGTATATGGTTGACAACTCTTTCAATTACAAACAAATTTGATCCATTGTTTCTTCTCTTAATTAACACTTGCATTATTTGCCATGAATGCACCTTAGGGCAGTTTGGTAATGATTTACATCGGAGAGGGTGTGAAACGTGTTGCGAAAATATGAAACATGTAAAATTCCAATACTACTATTTTGTAAAATAAAAATTCTTCTCTTTTGTCATGTCTTCCTTTAGAGAACTCTAGCGTTAGTGAAGAACTCCGCCGCTTCTTCATTTTCGAAACCCTAGCGCAAGACAATCTCTAGTGGTAAGTTTTATAATTTTTTCTATTTCCTTTTAAGAATCTTTAATGCTGTTTGATTTGATAGTAGATTTTGATTTATTATATGCAAATCCCCTTTTATTATATGCAAATCCCTAATTTCTATTTCCTTTTGGACACTATGCAAATCCCCTTTTATTATATGCTAATAAAAATAAGGCCATATTCTAACATGAGAGTGGTTTTACAAATTTCAAATGAGATATTACTTGTTCTATTATGCAATCTTTCACAAAATTATTGAAATAAAAAATAATAATAAAAAGAAACCAAATCATTGGTAGAATTATAAAGAAAAAGTTAATAAATAAATAAATAAATACATTAGGGAAAAGTTGTGAAGCTAGGGTTTGAATGAAGCCCTAATTCCAAAAAAGATGCAAAGAGAGAGGGGAGAGAGGATTGATGGGGAAAACCTAAATATCAAAATTAGGAATTTAAATTAAGGATAAAGAGAATATCAAGTATGGTACCTATCTAAAAATTCTTGCCGGTGGTGTCTTGATGTCTACTCCAAAGCTCTAAGTGGTTAAAAAAAAAAGACCGTATCTGTTGTACCCTGTCCTGATTTAGACCTCGGGCCTATTTAGATTTTTATGCTTGCATTAGGGGTAAAATGGTCATTTAGTAGTAGTGGCATTTTTGCATGTTTGCATAGTAGTTTTATGTGAAAAATCGGGGGCAATTCCGTCATTTGGATCCATTTCTATGATTTTTCTATTAAGAGGGCAATTAGGTCATTTCCTATTATTTCTATGATTTTTCTATTAAGAGGGCAATTAGGTCATTTCCTATTAAAAAAATGAAAATGAATGAATGAATGAGAAAAGCCTGGAGAGTTCTTTTCCTTCCTTGCTTCCTTGCTTCTTGTTCTTCTTGTTCGGCCGAGCATAAACTTAGAAACAAAAATCTTTCCGGCGAGAATTTCCGGCGACCTTCAATACCAAACTTATTCCTCTCTCACTCCCGAATCCGGTAAGCCTTATATCCAATGTTTTTGTTTTGTATTTCACCCGTATTTCCTTGTTTTTAGAAATATATAAAAATTTCGATTTCTCCATGAATATGATGATTCATAGGCTTAAATTGAAGCCAATGATTTATAATGCATGTATGAGAATGTTGTAGAAGAAAATTTTTGATTTAGAGTTGTAAATTGGGAGAAAACCATAGTATAAGGTTCGATCGAGATTTCGAATTCGTCAGACAAAATTTTTTTAAGCCTTATCCGGTATTTCTTTGGTCCACATTGAAGCTCTTCTTACCCTCGAACTCATTGGAACTAGTTTTTACTCCATTCCGAGATCGTTTGGATCCAAAATGACGATGTTTTTGCCCTAAAAACCCTAATATTTTTGTATTAGACATGTATAATCATATTTTTATACATTTTTCTTGTGATTATCATTCTTATGTTCATTAAAAATTTGGATTCCCACGCTTGTATCTAGGTGGCGAAGCGTCCTCCAAGGGGAAGGAGCTCGCCGATCAGTGAGTGCGTCTCAGGACAAGACGACTGGTTCTGTGAGTGGTTAAATTTATAATTGCATAGATTTAATAAGAGTACTAAAGTATTTCTTCATGTGTTTTATTACATAAACTTGATGATAAATTGACTTTCTTTGATATATATATATATTTTGAGTACGAATTTACTTGAAATGGTTAAAAACTAGAATGCTTATACCTATTTATTTGAAAGAAACATGTTTACTTGCATTTCCGTATTTATATGCAAATGAGATATGGTTTGATGTACATTTCCGTATTTAAACATTGTATGATGGATTATTTGAATTGGAAGTTAGAAAGAATTATGTTGTGGCATTTAGTTTTGATGGTGACAGCGGACTTTAGTCCGACACTGCAGTGTGGGGTTCCACGGTCCGGCCTGATGGGAGGCGGCGTGGTTAACCCTGGTTTACCCTGATCAAGAGGTGCGCGGAGCCATTGACAGGGGGTTCTGTTATGTGAGAAACCCGGGGTCACCACACGGGGATCTCGATGTGCCAACACCAAGGAAAGGCACCCTTTTTAAATTTTTAAAAAGTTTTAAAAACTCCTTGGTGGTCCCACGACTAGTCGCGCCACGATTAGTGTGGGAGCTGCTTTTTAGGCCCGACTGTATTTTTTTGGAGCTATGTTCATTATGTTTTTAAAATGTTATTTGCTTTTTACTATTGATGAATCTTGTGTTATTTGTTAATATGTTGAATACTTGAGCTGATTTTTATATGCTATTATTATTTCTTTGAATTACCATTTGAAATACTTTATCACTCTGTTACATCTATGCTGACACCACTCATTGGGTAACCTCTGTTACTCACCACTCCCCTTTTTATCTTTTTTCGATCGCGGCGTTGGACGTGAGTTGTCTGTCAGTGCGATGAGAGGTTTATCTGTACTTCTTATTTAGGTTTGTTATAGTATGCATGTACCCTCTATGGATCCACTAGACTTGACCTTATATGTGGTTCTTGTATTTATATTTTTCGGGTTGTATCTTAAAACCCCGGTTTGTCGTTTATTATTGTTGCTACTTGTGTTTAGGGTTCCTAGTACTAGGGAACCCTATTTGTGATATTTTTATTATGTTGTCTTCTAGTTATATAATTGTGATAACAGGTTTATATTGAGCCTTACGGCGACCTGAAAGTGGGGCCGTTGTGGGACCCACTTCTTGTCGTCGTGGCGGTTGCCACATGCCCGGTTAGGTTCGGGGCGTGACAATTTTAGTGGTATCAGAGCTAGAGGTTTACATTGATCTTAGTTTAAATTCTAAAATTGTTGATTTCCTTAAAGACTAGTGGATCCAATTACTGATTTGCATTGAGCATAAGTGCATATAGGAGTTAAGCTTAAAAAATTTGTCTCTCTTTGTTCTTTTCAGTTAGAATGCCAGCACAACGTCCACGTACGCGTCGAGGAGCTAGTGTTCCTTCTGGGGAACCTACTCCTGCTCAACCTCCTTCTCCCCATAGGCAAGAGGTCAATTCAGGACATGAGCCTGCTGTGGCAGCTTCTGTGCATGCTCCTGGAGTTCCAGGTCCTGTACCTCAGACTGTAACCCCAGGAGTAGCACCACCACCTGAAGCTCTCCAAAGCTTTAAGGCATATTGGGATGCTCAGGGTCGTCAGCCGACATATCAGGAATATCGTGATTTCCTTGGTTATTGGAGCTTGTTTGGGGGACAGCCCCATACTGAGCCAGTGTCTGCACCACCACCACCCCCAATGCCTTCAGTTCAGCAAGCACCAGTGGAAGATAGTAAAATCAATCAGAGCTTAATTTTGTCCAAGCTACTGAAGGAAGCAAGACAGTTGGGATGTAATGCTTTTGATGGTTCAGGTGATGCTATGGCTGCCAAGGAATGGTTAAAGAGGTTGCTTGCTACTTTTGAAGACATGAGCATAGAAGATGAGCTGAAACTAAAGGTTGCGATCGAGCTTTTTGGAAAAAGCAGAGCAAGGATCCGGTGGGAAACTCTCAAGGGTCGTTCGAAATACCACCGACTTGGTCGATTTTTCTACATGAGTTTGATGAAGAATATTACACTCGATTTCACCGTGACCGAGCGACAAGAGTACATGAAATTGGTTCGAGGAAATAAAGGCGATGGCGAGAATATGAAGCGATTTGAAAAGAATTGGCAAAATTTTTGTACCGAAATTGTTGGTGGTGAAGAAGCTTTATGTTCCAAGTTTGAGGCAGGGACTAAATCTTAGTATCGGAGAGAAGATGGCGATTCATCGGGAATCAAAGCTTCAAAGAAGTGGTTCGATTAGCATTGAGGGTCGAGAAATTGGTTCTTGAAGGTAAACGCCTTCGTGAAAAATTTGGCCAAGAGAAGAAACTCGATTTTTTTCAAGGCCGTCCAAGCGCAGCAAGAGTGAGGGTACTTCTTCGAGTTTTTTTCGAGGATCCGATTCGATCGGACCTCCATCGAGGGCAAGGCGGCAATCGGAGGGTGCTACATCCGCGAGTGGCGCTTATGGAGGGAAATCAGCGGAAATGTTCCCGGATGCCGAGCGCAATAGATTCCATCCGAGTCCATGCTCGTGAACCACGCAGATGCTATCGATGTGGGCGGGATCGGGTCACCTTAAGTCAGCATGTCCAGAGTTAGGCCGTACATCACCAGGTTCAGCACCTCCTCCTGCGGGGACGGCGAGTCGAGTCTAAGGGTGTACCGCCTACTATTTCTACACTGCTGCCCCTACCGGATCGCTTTTTCGTCGCTAGTAATAGTCCACAAGGTGGAAAGCAAAGCACGACCTCGAACCCATTCTCGGACCCGGAGTTTTTGCCATGACCAATGAGGAAGCTGAGGACAGACCCAACGTGATTACAGTCATCGTATCTATTTTTTTCGAAAGATGATGCATATGTATTGATTGACTCAGGGTCAGAGAGATCTTTTGTTAGCACTGCATTTTCATATCATGCCGATAGAATAGCCTCCCCATTAGACTCGTGAACTCGATACAAACACCTCGGGTGAAGAGATTGTCGGGGAGGTTGTTTTTTTCGAGGATGTCCTATCAAAGTGAAGGGTGTAGATTTTTGAGGCGATTTGATTCCATTGGAGATGCGAGATTTTTGATGCCATACTTGGTATGGACTGGTTAAATAGGCATAAGGCTTCCATTGACGCCTGGGAAGGAAGTGACTTTTGCAAAAAGCTCTCATGGACTGAGTGTTGTGTTTGAGGGTGAAAGGAAGGTTCTTTCGAGGTGTGTGATATCTTCTGTGGAAGCGAGGAAACTTGTACGCAAGGGATGTGAGGTATACTTGGCTCACATAGTAGAAACAAGAATTGTTGGACCAAACGTCATGGATGTTCCTATTGTCCGAGAGTTTGAGGATGTATTTCTCGAGGAATTGCCCGGATTGCCTCCGGATCGAGAGTTTGAGTTTGCTATTGATTTGCTACCGGGATCTCGCTCCAATCTCCATTCCTCCCAGTATCGCATGGCACCAACGAACTTAAGGAGCTGAAAAGTACGATTGCGAGGATTTGGTGGATAAGGGGTTTGTACGCCCGAGTGTGTCACCACAGGGTGCGCCCAGCTTCTCTTTGTGAAGAAGAAGGATGGTTCTTTCGGATTGTGTATAGACTACCGGCGAGTTGAACAAGGTAACTATCAAGAACAAATATCCTCTACCCGTAATCGATGATTTATTTGATCGATTCGTGGGGCAAGAGTGTTTTCGAAGATTGATCTAAGGTCCGGTTATCATCGGGCTTGAAGATCAAGGAAAGTGATGTGTCGAAGACGACATTTCGCATACGATACTGGGCATTATGAATTTCCGGTCATGCCTTTCGGTCCGACTAATGCCCCAAATGCTTTTTATGGATCTAATGAACGAGTCTTCGGACCTTATCTCGACAAGTTTGTAATTGTCTTCATCGATGATATTTTTGATCTACTCGAAAGAAATGAAGAAGAGCATGCGCAACATTTGCGTCATGATATTGCGGATCCTTCGAGAAGAGAAGTTGTATGCTAAATTCTCAAAGTGTGAGTTTTGGTTGCATGAAGTGGTCTTCTTAGGGCATGTTGTATCTGGAGAAGGAATCTGTGTGGATCGAAAGAAAGTTGAAGCAATCATTGATTGGGAACAACCAAAGAATGTGTCTGAAGTTCGAAGTTTCCTAGGTTTGGCGGGTTATTATCGGCGTTTTGTGGAGGGGTTTTCTCAGATTGCTGCACCTTTATCACGATTGACTAGAAAGGAGGTAAAGTTTGTTTGGGATGAGAAGTGTGAGAAAAGCTTCAAGGAATTGAAGAACCGTTTGACTTCAGCGCCAGTACTTACTCTACCTACTAGTGGTAAAGAGTTTGTAGTGTTCAGTGATGCTTCACGACAGGGTCTTGGCTGTGTATTAATGCAAGATGGGAAGGTAATAGCTTATGCTTCGCGACAGTTGAAGAAGCATGAGTTGAATTACCCTACCCATGATTTGGAGTTAGCAGCAGTAGTTTTTGCCCTGAAGATTTGGCGACATTATCTTTATGGAGAGAAATGCTTGATTTATACAGATCATAAGAGTTTAAAGTATTTGTTTACTCAGAAGGAGCTAAATTTGAGGCAGCGAAGATGGCTAGAGTTGATCAAGGATTATGATTTGGTGATTGACTATCATCCAGGGAAGGCCAATGTGGTTGCAGATGCGCTAAGTAGGAAAACTTCCACTTCTTTAGCTTCTGCTACAACATCTTATCGGTCTCAACTTGCAGCTCTTCGAGACATGGATGTGAGACTTAAGATCGAGCCAAAGGGAGTTTTGTTGGCAAATTTTGTGGTGAGACCATCATTACTGGAGCAGATTCAGAAATCTCAGAGAACAGATGAAGAGTTAATGAAGGAAATACAGAGACTGAAAAAAAGTGAACCTAGCGATTTTGGGCTTCGCAGTGATGGTATTCTGGAATTTCAGGGAAGAGTTTGTGTTCCAAGGGATGCAGAACTCAGAAGTGCTATTCTAGAAGAAGCTCACTCCTCAGCCTATGCTATACACCCAGGCAGCACTAAGATGTATCGTACGATCAGGGAAAATTATTGGTGGTCTGGAATGAAACGTGAGATCGCAGAATTTGTAGCAAGATGCTTAGTTTGTCAGCAAGTAAAAGCAGAACATCAACAACCAGCGGGACTATTACAACCTTTACCTATTCCAGAGTGGAAATGGGAGCATATTACTATGGATTTCGTGGTTGGGTTACCGCGTACTCTTCAAGAGTGGAAATGGGAGCATATTACATAAATAACATACATAGTTATTATTGTTCAATTATTATTAAATTAGAAAAAATATATATTAAATATATTCCAGAGCACACAAGCGAATTTGACTTCATACTATTATTCCATGTGAAATTGGCCTAAAATATTTATTTTATTTTATACAATATAGAAATAAGAGTAACGGATACCATACCAACAACATATTCTATAAAAATAATTATTGGTGCGATGACACATGTGTACTGACTTTTCATATTTAGATGGGATGAACCTTAACACTAATAAATTACTAATAAATTACATTGATCTATTGTATAAAAAAAATAAAGAAAATTTAATTTAGACATTGTTGTTCACACACTTAGCTTCGGTTAAATGGCAGCCGAAAAATTTAACATTGTTACTGATTATTGGTAGCCGATTCAATATTTTAATGACCAACTAACTTCAGCCGCCAATTAGCAACCGAACTAGTAAATTTAGCAACCGCCCAATTTTCGTCGTTGAATTGTGATCGAAATAATGATCGTAATGTGGTTGCTAAGTTGGCGCTTAATCTCTCACGATCAGAGACAGAACCAAGGGGGAGTTAGCAGGGCCTTCACCCCCGGCACCGCAAGGGGTTTTTTTGTTTGGCCGGAAAACATAGAAGTTATAGAACCATGCAAACCAGCCCCCCCTTCGGCCATGCCAGCCCCGCCAGCAGCCTCTCATCCGCCATGATAATCACTACATAGATACTAAAGACCATGAGGAAGAACTTTTGTATTCAACTCGACCTCAGAAAACATTTGTACAAGTCGGGATAATTCATGGAAGATGAGATGTTCAAAGGAAAACAGAAATAAAAACCAGCCAAGTTTGAAACTATGCTTTTATAATTTACAGAAACTTTAGTAACCGAAATGAAACTGGTGCATTGAGAGCATGAGTCAATTGCATTCTGGTTAAACCAAACAAACTAATATTGCCTCGAATTAATGTGCATCCATTTGATGATCTCATCCTGGCCGTTCATGGGAAAACTAATCTTGACTCTTAAGGTTGCCGCGAACTTAAACCAATCATCTTGATGAAATTAATCTCAGCCGTTCATTCTTTCCCTCTCAAAACTAACCAACATTCAAACATTTGAAAGGTCAGTTTTACCCTTTAATCAAAATCTATTCCAGGTTTCAAAATATTCAAAATTCCAGCTTTGCTGCTTCTTCAACCTGGCTGCTTCTACACTGCACCCTCTCTACTTTTCACTGAGTATGCATATTTTAGTATTTTTTTTTTTTAATATTGGATTATACAATCAATGATCAAGTATTACTTCTTATTGAAAATGAGAGAATGAATATATTAAATTTATGGGTGAAATAAATATAACATGAATGATAAACTTCATTTTTATAAATATGCCTACAATGTGTTTGATTAAATGCCTTGATGAGTTAAAATGTTGAAAATATCAAATATCAAATATTAATATGTATCATAATGTATATATGTATAAGTAAATAATGTTTAGTGTTGAGAGGGCATTTTCGGTGATGAATATTGTGAAAACTGACTTGCGCAAAAAAATGGGAGACGAGTGGATGAACGATAGCATGATTGTCAATATTGAGAAAGAGGTTTTTGCAACTATTGACAATGAGGCGATTCTACAATGTTTTCAAAAATTGCAAACTCGTCGTATTTAGTTACCTCCTCTGAGTAGCATGCGTCGCACAGATGACAATTCTAGCTCTAGTGTGCATAGATAAATGTTTTATGTTCTTTTTTGCTTATTTTAATTAAATGTCACAATATCGCATTATTTTGTTTTGAATACAATTTATATTGACTGAAATTTTTTTTTAATATTTTGCCCTCAGCCCCACCATCAATAAATCCTGGTTCCGTCCCTGCTCACAATTCCCTCCAAAATTTAGCAACAACTGCAACTGAATTATAATAGCCACAAATATTTGTCATAAATTAGTTGCAATTTATTTTTTAAACATTTGCTATGTTAGCAACTATCCAATTTCGGTTGCAAAGTTGTGACTGAAATAGTGACCGAAATGTCGTTGCAAAGTTGGCCCTTAATCTCTAACTATTCCCTCCAAAATTTAGCAACTACAATGGCAACCGAACTATGTTAGTGGCAAATTTTTGTCATAAATTGGTTGCAATTTATTAAACATTCTCTATTTTAGTAACCATAGAATTTTGGTCGCTTATTTGTGACCAAAATAGTGACCGTAGTGTTGTCGCAAAGTTGGCACTTGCAACTTTTGGTCGTAAATTGGTTGTAATTTATTAAAATATTTGCTACTTTAGTGACTGACTTATTTTGGCCACATATTTAAGATTGAAATAGCTACCAACATGGGGTCACTGAAATGTCACATAATTCATGCTCATTCACACCAAAATTAGCGACAAAAATCACATTAGACTTTTGTCAGTGACAAAAATTGCAACCAAAATTGCAACTGAGATGTGGTCGCAGAGTTGGTGCATAAACAACAACCAAAATTTGGTCGCTAAGTGGTTACTTTTATGCTACGAATATACTTAATTAGTTTAAATGTTAGAACCGTCGCAAAACTGTCGCAAACTTGTTGCGATTAGCTACGGAAATAACCGGTTGGTAAAAATCGGTTGCAATAGCCCGTACTTTCTAGTAGTGTATTGAGGTTACATGAAGAACTATTTAAGAAGCCAGATCTTGTATCTTTAAATTCCACAGACTTCCAATGAAAATGGTTTAAGTTAAAAAAAAAATTTATATAAATGTTTCTAATGTAATATTTTTTCATTTGAACTAGTTAATATACTAATAATGTGCTTTATGTTAAACTTCAGAATTGTTTAGGTGCCTTAGATGGGACATACATTAAAGTCAATGTTCAGGAAGTGGAAAACGTAGTGGCGTCAGAGTTATTGGTTTTAGTAGTCTGATATATTCTTTTAGATATCAGAGCTACTGATTTAGCCTAATAGTTGTTTAGTACCGGTTTACTATTTCTTGACCTTGTCTTGGATTTTCTTCTATAATGACTAGTGGATCAAATGAGAGTCTCATATGTAGAATTAGTGCATATAGAGAATGAGTCTAGCTAGCTTTTGGTGCCGGCTAGTGATGCCAACACCATAAGCATATC
Organism: Dioscorea cayenensis subsp. rotundata; assembly: GCF_009730915.1. Classification (NCBI taxonomy): domain Eukaryota; kingdom Viridiplantae; phylum Streptophyta; class Magnoliopsida; order Dioscoreales; family Dioscoreaceae; genus Dioscorea; species Dioscorea cayenensis. The sequence goes on along the minus strand of NC_052480.1, from coordinate 20,673,136 downwards.
TATATCAAGTGGTGATGTTCTTACTTTTTTGATATTTTTCAGTCTCCTAGCTAAGGCAGAGGCCTAGTGTTTTGATTTGTGTGTTTGGTGTGATAACACCAAATCTCGAGCTGCATGCAGTAGAGATAAGAGGAGTTGAATGTGGGTGGTAACATTATGGTGCAGTGGAGTTATTATCTCAGGATAAGAATACTTGCCTTATCATTGCCTTGTTGATCTCAAAAGGTGCAAAGTGGTGTCCTAGCTATAGTCAACTTTAGCATGTTCAATGAGATGACATAGACACTTGGGATGTGTGCCTAGAAGATAAGAGCTTAGGACTATTGGCTGAAGTAACGTGACATGACAGTGTTTGGACCACCTACTCACGGAGTTGCGATATAGACTTCGTGGATAACACTGTTAGAACTTGCCTTTAAGTAAAGGCAAGTTTGAAGATTTTTCCACAAAGATCGACCCACTTAGAGAGTCAGCTAACATGCCACCTAGACGGTGATGAGGATCACCTTCTCCAAGGTATGTTAGATTGAGAATGGAGAGTTATCTCTTGGAGCAAAAATTAAGGGAGTAAAAAGAAGTTTGAGTTGTTGTTGTTGTTGCTACTGCGGATGAAATAGGAGAAGTTTTAGAGGTGTCCCAAGAAATCACAAGCCCAACATTAACGGACTAACTCAGCATGCAACCTGGTAGGTAGGCATGTCTTAGTGCCACAGACACACCTGGTGGTGAGCATGAGACCTAGAGACTTTAGCATGATCATTGCATCTGAGTTGCAAGAGCTCTACATGGAACAATACCATATAGAACCATGACACATGCCGTAACTACGCATATGGTAGGAAGTAACTGGAGACATGGCGACAACTTATTATGACGCTCATGCGGTTCTTCAATATGGTTTAGTAGTTGAGCAGAAGAACCAGAGAAGGCAATGCCAGAGGCGTTAGTTTAAATCTAAGTCTTGTTTTGTAAGTAGTTATCTTGCTAGGACTATTGCTATTATTATTGTTTTGCAGTCTTGTGTGTTTGCTATTTGTGTGTGTTTTGCCACTATCTTGGCTATCTCTTTTTGTGCTTTCTGACCAAAACTTGTTGCGCCTTGGGACTATATATCTTTATGTATATTTGCGTACTTAATGATATGCAGTTCAGTTAGACTTTTTTAGCTTTTCTTAAGATTTGTGATTGACTCTATGATATCACCGTCAGTAATACTATGCATGATTATAGAGTGAGTTTTGGACAGAGGGAATATGAGACAAGGTAGCGGTTTCTACGAAGACAGTCGGTGTAGTTTGTCTTAGAGTAGTTTTGGTGCCCTAGAATGGAAATTTTGATGACAAAATTTCTTTAAGGGGGGTAGAGTGTAATACTAAGGACCTTTCGTTCAACAGTGTTTTGTATTTTTGGTGTAGGTAGTAGTGTAGTTTAACTAGTTTGAGGAATTCCTAGCTGTAGAATGGTCGTTTCTGTGTTTTCTGCAGAATGCATGACTAGAAATCTACATGACATGCACATGTCCATGTGGGGTGCCCTTGTGTCTTTCTAGTGTTTAGGGTACTATAGTAGTATTACTATAGAACAATACTATAACAAATTGGCAGAAAGACTTGTGGGTTGACACACGGCCGCGTGAGAGTGGCACACGCTCGTGTGGGTGCCTCTGTGTCTTTTTTTGCATTTAGCACTGTACCAAAAGCACTATAGCAGTGGTAATGTGGTAAAAGTACTATAGCAATCAACAGAAAGACACAAGGCCGTGTGGAAATTTCACACCGCAATGTGAGCTTTTCCTTTTTCCATTGCTTCTTCTCTTGGATGAGAACCCTCCCCAACCCTCTCCATCCTCTTTTGATTGTGGATTGAAGGATCATTCTTTACCTATTCTTCTTGAAATCATCAAGGTAAGAACTCCCATTCTCCGTGTTTTTCTCCTTGTTTTCTTCTTGGCTTTGGTATTTGAATGATAGATCTAGGGTATTGATTGTTGAGCTTGAGAGCTTGGCCTTAATCTATATTCTTGTATGTTGAGTGTTAGGAGTGGCTAGAGAGTGTATATTCCTTTCGTATCCTTAAATATTGTTAAAATCTTCAGTGCCTTTAATTCTCGAAATTATGGTACTGTAGCATTACTATAGCAAACAGAACTTTGTTTCATTTCTTCCCAATTTTTGGGTAGAATCATAGATTTTAGTGTTACGAACTCATTGGTTCTTGTTTTGGGTAATTTGGGTGCCATTTGAGTCCAATTGGGACCAAATCACATGGATTACGGGAGTTGTGTGCCCTTTATTGTATTTCTTTTCTTTTTAGCATGCACATTCTCATGTGTAATGTTTTTGCTTGCTAGGTGGAACAACCTCCGAATATGGTGAGTAGCTCACATAGGAATGGAAATGACTTTTTTAGGAGCATTTGTTTATGAGTGAATAATAGTAATTGCATAATAGCATTAGCGTTTTCAAAGTTCTTTTGTGAATTCATTTATACTCTTTATCACTATAATATGGTTATGATACTATCATGGTTTCTCACAAGTGTTTGCATGTTTTACTTGTATTTTGGCATAATGATGTCGAGCTTGAAATTAGAGATTTCCTCATATACATGATTAATTTTATAATTATAGTTCCTTGCTTTGACTAGAGTGTGTTTAAAGGCCAAATATGGGCCATTGTTTTATTTTAGAAATGTTTTGACCTTATAGAAGTTTCTATATAGATATCTATCTCTTGATTTTATTATGTTCTACACACTCATGTATGTGTACTATTAATAAAATGCTTTTCAAAGTATGTTGGTTTAGATTAAGGCTTGGAGCAGAAAAGTGCTTCATTTAACTTGAAAATAGTTTCAATTGGGTCAATGTCGAGCCAATATAAATATTAATAATAAATTATTATATTATGTGATAAATGATAAAATATTATGTTAAATAGTTTAATGTTTGTAAAAGTAAAAAAAATAAATAACTATTAATTTACAAACAAATGTAAACATGTTACAACCAACAAATTTGAAGTTTTAACATACAAAACCTAAAAATTGAAACAATATTAAAAGTCCACAAAATTAATATCAACACATCTATGATCCATTCAATACACAACCTCATGGGTAATGACAACAAATTATTAGTCTATAACATACACAAACCAGTGAAATTAAAAAAATATATATATATAATAATATTAAAGATCTACAAAATGTCAACACATACAATTCATTCAAGATCCGTATGATATAACAACAACTTTAAATTTTAAACATACAAAATCTGAAATTAAGAAAGTAAAATTAAAAATGCACAAAACATCACTACGTAGTACATACATTTTAATCCACATCCATATAACAACAAACTCCAAGTCTTTAACATGCAAAAACTAAATTTTATGAAAGATTAATATTAAAAGTTCACACAACATGAAACCATCTATTTCAATCCACATCCATAAGTGCCCAAGGACTCTAACTAGGAACAACATTTGGTTGAGATGAATTTTTCAAATTTGAAGGCACATAACCAAAGATTGCAGTAGAAGCCATATTTGCAAAACCTTCATTTCTATCTTCAACTTCATTAGTATCATCATCTTCACTAAGCACATCTTTCAAATTTAAGTCATCTACATGATTGAAATAAATTGTATTAAGTAATCAACAAAATATGTAAAGGTTATGAATTATAATCAATTCAAATAAGATTATATATGTATATATATATATATAACTTATCAAAATTTTGAGTGCTAATATTTCAAGATGAAGGTTGTTGACTGAAGGTATCCAATTAATCAATTGATAAAGAAGTAGGCTCTTCTTCAAGCACCCATTCTCCATTTTCATTAAAATCTTCAAAGTTAATAAGATCATAATTACGGCCTTTAACACAATTCCTAGACAAAGAATAAAACACTAAAAATAATTAGTTTATATTAACTAAAAAAGAAACTATTCAATATAATAGAATTATGCACTGTACAAAGTACCAAGAATTTCAAATATGTATAAATCATACCTTTGTTGAAGTCTCAAATTATAATGGACATATACTAAGTTATTCAATATTTGGTGTTCCAATCTATTTCTTTTCTTTGAATGGACATGATCAAATATACTCCAATTTTGCTCACAACCTGCAGCGCTGCATGTTTGACTTAAAACAAGAATTGCCAATTTTTGCAAGTTTGGTGCATGACTTCCATAACATCCCCACCATTCATCTAAAAATAAATATAACATTCAAATAAAAAAAATAATAATATTTTATTAATAATCAATTGAAGAATATTAGGAAACAAACTCATTCCTGGAAGCATTACATTATGATCGGATATGGCGGATATGAGCCCAAAATCCCCATGAGCATTCTTAAATATTTTCATCTCACTTGTCAACTTACTTCTAAAATCAGAATTCCCATGAGAATATTGTTCAATAACATTCAAAAGCCCAAATATAGTGTGTTTGTGCTTCGCCATTTCATTGTTGTTATATTGATTTTTGGGATTCAACCAATAATCAGCAACACAGAGATTTTTGTGTAATTGTTTATCCCACCGATTTTCAAGAATTTTCAAGTAAGGCTCAAACTTTTTTTCCTACTTTCAAATATTTTAAAAATTTCTTCTCTAGCTCTCTGAAGAGCCTTATATAAATAACCCATTGCAGGCTTATCATTAGAATCCACAATATGCAAAACTTGTATAAGAGGCTATGTGAGTTTCACAATGTTAGCACATTTTTTTCAAAAATGTGGAATCCAAAACAAGATCAACAATTTTTTTTTCCATTTCTTTCTTTGGCATAAGCTGAAGTAGTCCTTTCTTTTGAAATCACCATAGATCGAAGTGCATCTTTTTGTACTAAAATGCTTTACAAAGCAATAAAGTTATTAGCAAAGCAAGTTGAAGTAGGACGAAGTATTTCACATCCATTGCCATGCTTTCTTTTCAAATGCAGTGCATAACAATGATTATATATATACTTAGTAATTTTGGAAGCATGATCAACAACATCACATATCTCAACCATCTTTCCAATATCTTGTGACATTAAATTTAAGCAATAAGCCACACAAGGAGATCTATAAAGTGAAGAAAACTCCCTTCTAATAACTTTTTGCTACTACATAATTGGTTGCATTGTCCGTAACCATGTGAACAACATTTTCTGATCCCACAAATAAAACAACATCTCTAAATAATTTATACAACAATTCTGCTATTTTTGAGACATTTGAAGCATCAACAGACTTTAAAAACATGGTACCTCATGGCCAATAGACCAAAAAATTTATCAAGTTCCGTCTACATTGATCGGTCCACCCATCAACCAACATGGTACAAACAATCTCTGCCCATGTTGGATGAAAACTCTCAACAAATTTTTTTGTTTCTTGAACATTCTTTACCAACAAATATCAACAAACATAATGAAAGTCAGGCCTTTGAATCCACCATCCATAATAGCCACAACATCAATCATAGGTTGGAAATATACTGAAGTAACAACATTGAATGGTATAGAAGCATCAGTCATCCATTTTGAAATGGCAATGTCACACCTTTCAATTGCTTCCTTACTTTGCAATACATTTTTAATAGTTGGTTAAGCTCCTGGAGTAGTTCTTGGAATAAAATAATTAAAAATTCCTTTTCATTTCTTCATTTTGAAGGAAGTGTTCTTTATATACTTAGGAGGGGGCATGGAACTTGATGGAATTTCTTCACAATCATTATTGACCATGTACATTTGCTCGGGACCATAGGCTTGATGCTCCTCAAAAACATCTTGTGACTTTCTCTTTTTTTCAGCATGATTGTCAATGCTTTGTTTCATTTGGCACTACAAGAAAAACATGTTTTTGCGACAAATATTTTTTGCGACGGCTTAAAATTGCATCAGAAAACAAGGTTTTTGCGACCTTAAAAAATCTTCGTTGCAAATGATTAATTTTTTTGCAGCCGACTTAAATATCCATTGCAAAAACTATTGCTATTTGCGACCAGCACAAATATCTGTCAAAAAAACTATAAGCTTTTGTGGCCAATATATACACTCGTTGCTAAAACTGAGGGCTTTTGTGACAACCAAATACTGTTGATGCAAAAACGGTAAGCTTTTGTGACCAAGATATATATTCATTGCTAAAACTATTGGTTTTTGCGACACCCAAATTCATCGTCGCTAAAACTATAAGCTTTTGCGACAACCAAATGTTGTCGTTGTAAAAACTATAAGCTTTTACGACAACCAAATGTTGTCGTCCCAAGAACTATAAGTTTTTGTGACAGCATATATATTCATTACTAAAACTATGGGCTTTTGCGACAATCAAATTCTGTTATCACAAACACTATAAGATTTTGCAACCATCATATAAAGTTGTTGCCAAAATTATGGGCTTTTGTGACAACCAAATGTTGTCGTTGCAAGAACTATAAGTTTTTGTGACAACATAGATACTCATTGTTAAAACTATGGGCTTTTACGACAACCAAATACCATAGTCGCAAAACTATAATCTTTTGTGACCAGCTCAAATAAAATTGCAAAAACTATAACTATTTTTTACAAACATAAATACTCCTCACAAAAGGTATAAACTTTTATGACCAATCTATACTCTTAACATAAACTTTTATGCCATGAAAAATTATTGGCTTTTTTTTTTACCAATTTGCATTTTGTTGGAGTTCTTCATGCTTAAAAATCTTGTCGCAAAATTTTAAAAAAATAAATGTAACTTCCACAATAATATTAAGTTTTATGACATATGGAAATACGAAATTAATTTTGACAAATATTTTTAAACTCATTATGAATATAAAAAATAAATTATGAGTTCAATACTTCAATGCTCAATTTGTTTTTAATAGTTGTTAAAAATGATTTCAATGATTTGTGAAAATAAACTCAATAAATATTAATGATAAGCAAATGATTGAGATGGGAATATTATGGCAAACATAAATAGGCTTAAGCGCACTCAACCAAAATTTCATTTCATGATTAAGGAAAACATAAACATTTTAATTTATCCTATGTGATCCATCTATTTAAGTATATAGTAATCATTTTCATTTTATCCTTATTTGTAAACATATATTAAAAAAACATGCCATTTCTCTAGAAAAATCTATAATTTCTTACAAACTTTTATACCAACCCTTTCGCTCATCAAAATTATTGTCATTAACTAAAAGCTAAACATGTTTGGGATTTGTTTAGATAGAATTTCAAAAGGAAAACTTGTTTTGCCAACCAAACAATCTTATTAATTTGATTGTTTGTTATATACATTTACCAATTGAAAAAAATAAAAATAACCAAAAGTTGGTGGTGTTATTTCTTAATTATTAACACATACATGTAATAAAGATACAGAGCCTACCATCATGGACCATTCCAAAAGCCTAAATTTGACATGCTGTTTTGAAACAAGGGTTTATATAGAGATGGAATTAGTCAGCTAAAAACTTGAGACAAGTGATACTTGTAGCTTTGATTACCATGCTAATTGTATATTAATCATGGCATTCAAACCTAATATTCTATTTGTCCATGTGAGAAAATCATAAAAATAATGTATTTTTTTATTTTCTTAATATTTTAGTTTACTTTCAATACATCCAAATCTTTTGCATGATTAATACTATATATGATTAATTTTTTTAGTCTTTAATCAACACGTGTTAAATGTAATTAATTAATTAATTAAAAAGTCAAATCTTGATAACTATGACACTCACTTTGGAAGAGGAGCACTCAATTAATTAATACTAAAAATTTTAATAAAAACCCGTTAATTAGGTTTTATATAAACTTAGCACTCACAACAGTCCCTCCTCATTATTTCACAACGGTTCATTTAGGTTTTATAAAAACCTAGTGGTCAGTGTCTTCAGTGCTCAATTAATTAATACTAAAAGTTCATCTCCTCATTGTCTTCTCGCACTCAGTGGCTGTGTCTACAATGCTTTAACGCTGCCACCCTAAAGCTCTTCTCGGCCTAAAGCTTGCACCAACTTCCCCTATCCTCCTCTCCCGTTGCCACCCTAAAGCTCTTCAGTGCTTTAACCCCAAGTTCACCTCTGCCCCTCCACCACCTCGCCCCACCTCCAGCTCCCTCCACAGCACCGTCAAGTCCTTTAGTGGTCCTCGTCGCTCCACCACTCTTCTCCGATCACCGTCTTCTCTTCTCCCTCGCATCTCGTCATCTCGTCCTCATCTCTAAGACATAGATTTCCATCTCAATCTCAATCCCTCACGATTTTTCTAGGCGTTGCGATCCAAAGCTCCAGGTAGGCTTTCTGAATTCTTTATTTTGGGGAGATGAGAACCTTGAATCAGATTTTAGGGTTTTTTTAATATATATGTTTTGAATCCATTGGTGCCGTTCTTTCAGTGATGTTGGTGCTCCTGAAGGTGCTAATTTTTTGACTACTGGTAAGCTTAAAAGCCTCAACGAATTTGAGAGTATTATCATGAGCATCACTAGATGTTATCAGTGCTTTCTCAGGTTTATTGTCACTATAAATGTTCATGCTTCAACAATTATTATTATTATTATTATTATTATTATTATTATTATTATTATTATTATTATTATTATTACAATTTAGAATTGGTTTTATTTATCATTTTGTCTGAGTGCTAGTTTTTATTCAATTAAACATCATGTGCTGTGGTTGTTGGTTGTCTGATTTCATTTATTCTGCTGTATGCTTTATTTATTTATTTCCATTTATTCATTGTTTAGACCTGTGTATCCATTTATATATATGTTCATTTGTATATATTAATCTAATATTGTTAGAATTGTTCATGCATAAAATTTGAACTACTAAGATTTTATTATTTTTTTATCTTTCAATTGTTTGCAGTTAACCTTGCAAATTTAGATCCCACAAAAGAATTGCTTTGAGTGATTTTGAACAATATATCTTCCTAGGATGATCACTGAATTTTTTATACATACTAATAAACAATGTTAACAATTTAGTTTAAATTCATGATGCTTAATGTTTTATATAGTGATTTCTTGATTCCATGTTGCTTGGAAACTCAATATGAATAATTTATTGAAACATTGTTGAATCTAGAAGGGAATTTGGATCACATAATACAATGAACATAGTACCTCTATTATTATTTATGTAAAACAAAAGGGTGTCCTCAATGTGGCATTCTTTATTTCTTTGGTTTTACTATCTTAATTTGGGCATTTGATTTTGATTCATGTGCTTTTATCATGAAACAAATGGGAAATCGAAGGAAAAGTGTTTATGGACCTGGTAAAAAAAAGATTACTTAATAAAGAACAAAGATTTTATTAAAAAGATTGACTAAAAGTGTTTATGTTAACATTTGTGTTGTTTGGGTTTATTTTATCTTTTGGATAAAAAGAGAACAACTGATTTATGGACTAACACTAAAGAAGACAACAACACTGCAATGACAAACAACAAACATGAATAAAAAACAAAAATGGGACTCAACAACTGCACCAAGGAGCCATCTTGGGAGTTCTATTCATTTGTGATCCAGGCAAGCATGCCTTGCCAAGGAATCTAAAAGTTCATTAAATTCTTTAGAAATATAGCCAAGTTGATCTTTAACGCACAGTTCAACAGTGTCTTGATACCATCAATGGTGTTTTGCAACCTCTTAAATCACTATAAATCTTCTATTAATACAAACCAGTAAATTTTGGTAATATGTTAAAATGTCATCAAGTTGAATGCATCTTTCCTTGCAGATATTAAGAGTTTTAAGCAAACATTAGTACATCTGCATGATGCATGAAGGTTATTTGACTCAGCTGTATTTGAGCAGTATTCTTCTAAAATAATAAACTTCTATTCAGCTATTAGAACAAAACCTAGAACAGTCAATGATTCTTCAGCCCAAGAGACATCACAAAGTAAAAAAAAAAATTGTAAATAGAATAATGAGAGCAAGAAGAAACTCCCTCATCCTCATGAAGTTTGAATCTCTCTTCAAACAATCTTTCATGCTTTTAATGGAAATGAAAGCAACAATATTCTCCAAATGAGGCTTGCTTGATATTTCTGAAGCTAAGTCTACACCTAGCTCCCCATAATGCCCATGCACAAGTTGCTAGAAAGTGCGATCAATGCCTTGTCACCAATATTGTTACTATTGAATTCCCTTGTCCATTAGCTACCATTTGTCTTTATCTTTGTCTATCACTATCATTTTCTAGTGATGTATCCAAATATATATCTATTGTTGTTTTATATCCATTTGCATATATTACTGTTTTATAGCATGGTTAATCTTTTATTAATGAATAAGTGGAAAACATTAAATTGTTCTTTTTTTATTAGCTGGTTAATCTTTTATTGTTATTATTAATATTTTTTCTTAAAATTTAGTGTTAATGGTAACAAATATATAACATGAAGAATAAACTCACCACTTTCAATAGAGCTTTTAATAACTAGTGGAATCTTTTAGACTGTGTGCTTGTCTTTAAACAATAGTACCACATAAACGTACAGGGACGGAACCAGGATTTATTGATGGGGGTCTGAGGGCAAAATATTAAAAAAAAATTTCAGTCAATATTGTATTCAAAACAAAATAGTGCGATATTGTGACATTTAATTAAAATAATCACAAAAGAACATAAGTAATTTATCTATATACACTAGAGCTAGAATTGCCATTTGTGCGACGCATGCTACTCAGAGGAGGTAACTAAATACGACGAGTTTGCATTTTTTGAAAATATTGTAGAATCGCCTCATTGTCAATAGTTGCAAAAACCTCTTTCTCAATATTGACAATCATGCTATCGTTCATCCACTCGTCTCCCATTTTTTTACGCAAGTCATTTTTCACAATATTCATCACCGAAAATGCCCTCTCAACACTAAACATTATTTACTTATACATATATACATTATGATACATATTAATATTTGATATTTGATATTTTCAACATTTTAACTCATCAAGGCATTTAATCAAACACATTGTAGGCATATTTATAAAAATGAAGTTTATCATTCATGTTATATTTATTTCACCCATAAATTTAATACATTCATTCTCTCATTTTCAATAAGAAGTAATACTTGATCATTGATTGTATGATCCAATAATTAAAAAAAATAAATACTAAAATATGCATACTCAGTGAAAAGTAGAGAGGGTGCAGTGTAGAAGCAGCCAGGTTGAAGAAGTAGCAAAGCTGGAATTTTGAATATTTTGAAACTGGAAATAGATTTTGATTAAAGGGTAAAACTGACCTTTCAAATGTTTGAATGTTGGTTAGTTTTGAGAGGGAAAGAATGAACAACTGAGATTAATTTCATCAAGATGATTGGTTTAAGTTCGAGGCAACCTTAAGAGTCAAGATTAGTTTTCCCATGAACGGCCAGGATGAGATCATCAAATGGATGCACATTAGTTCGAGGCAATATTAGTTTGTTTGGTTTAACCAGAATGCAATTGACTCATGCTCTCAATGCACCAGTTTCATTTCAGTTACTAAAGTTTCTGTAAATTATAAAAGCATAGTTTCAAACTTGGCTGGTTTTTATTTCTGTTTTCCTTTGAACATCTCATCTTCCATGAATTATCCCGACTTGTACAAATGTTTTCTGAGGTCGAGTTGAATACAAAAGTTCTTCCTCATGGTCTTTAGTATTTATGTAGTGATTATCAAGGTGGATGAGAGGCTGCTGGCGGGGCCTGGTTTGCATGGTTCTATAACTTCTATGTTTTCCAGCCAAACAAAAAAAAACCTTGCCGGTGCCGAGGGGGCTGAAGCCCCTGATAGCCCCCCCTTGGTTACGTCCCTGCATACGTAAGCCTTGGATTTCAGTAGTATAATGATATTATTTTTAAGTATGAAAATAGATATTTTTCCTTTTTTCCTTGCAAATAACCATAATATATTAAATGCATTTGATACAGTACAAAATGGAGTGAGGAGGTCAGAAGCACGTTGAGGCCCTTGATTGTGCACCAAAGAGGTACATCCGGACCCCTCCCATGTGGTGAATGGTCAGTGTTGTAAATTTAGAATCAGAATGTGCTGCTGTTTCTCTCTGTTAACTATTCATATATATATATATATTATATATGGACTCACATGCATCATGCATAGTATGTAATGGTGGTAGTACCAGTGGACTAATAGTGGTAATTAATAGTTTTATGTGTGTGTTGTAAATGAGGGATCTTGGATGCATTCATTTATTCTATTCTACTTGTCCTTTTCTTTGAGAGTGGTCCTTGATTTAGTTGATCTCTCTTTGGGTGGCAGCAGCCAGCAGTACCTCTGCCTTATTTTTGTTTTTTTTGTAATAGCGGTCCTTGACTAATAGTGGTAAACTGATAATAGCTTTTCTTCTTCTCTTTGGTTCTCCTTTGTAGAGCTTGGAGTTAGACCCATATGAAATCTCTTTTTACTTCTAGGGCCTTTTTTTTAGAATTTTATTTTACTTTGAAATTCGTACACTCCACTGGTGAGGGGTGGGTAGAATTTTATTTCTCTTTAAGTTTTTTATAATAAAGTTTTAATTTTGAGTTATTTTTTAGGTTTTTTTTTTTAATTTGGTTGATAGTGTTGTCAGTATAACAGTGAAAATTATGGAGTTTTTATCTATGTACTCACGAGAATATTTTGAATTGCATTTATTATATCCACAAATAATGTTAATGTTTTTTCACACATAGCAAAAAAAAAGTGTGGCCACTTTGTCATGATAAGACAAGCAAAGTTGTTATTAATTTTTTTTAGTGTTTTTGATTTAGTTAAGAAATGTAGAATGGTGCGCTATAGAAGTTTAAATAGTAAATCTCTCTTTCTAATGAAGTAAAAAATGGGTAAAAATTTGGGTAGATAACTATGCTATACTTTCCAATGGGCATCTCCATTTTTATTAGCTTTCAGGACCAACTTAAAACTCTTCATCGGTGACTGAAATCTATCACCATCTTGGCAACATATGAAGCGAAGAAAAGGTTTGATCATTGAGAGAACCTCTGTCTGTTTTGTTTTTTCCACCCGGAATATTACAATTTAGACAAGAGAAAGTTGAGAAACAGAGTAAGGAACCCTTTGCTTGTTCACTTTTGTTGTCACTTATTAGCCAAAGTCTACAGCTTGATAGATATAGATGGACTATTGCATTGACTCTTTCATATCCCTTATTTATACATTAATAAATAATCAATTATTTCTTTTTACTTTATGTGGCCAACTTTACTTTTTGCACTTGTTCACATTGATTACCTTTAGCAAAAGTTAATAAAGGGCCTTTCTGTGATCTTGATTGAACTGATTAAATTAATTTGTCTTAAATATTTGCTCTCCTCTAACTGTACCAGTGCATGAAGTTGATCTATGCCTCCTGCATCTCTCCGTTGACTTCTTATTATAGTTGAATACTTTTTCAGCAAGATCACACTATTTATGTGATATCACGTTATCTGCTAAAATGAGTTTTTAACATATTAAAACGAATAATAATCCAAACGTAACGCATATATGTGTGTGTATAAATATAAACCATATAAATGGTTAATATTACTAGTTATAATAAATATATACTGTTATGGATATATTTATATAAGGAAAAATGAAGACGTGCTTGCATGTCGATTTCGTGATGTATATAGGAGTAGATAGTAATAAATGAGGGCCTAAGTCAAAGCCTAAATGAGGAGGAGCTGGCTCTTTCTTTCTTTCTTTCTTTGCATAAGCTTAGGTTTTTGAGGAGTGAGCAACAACTGAGAGATTTCAAATTGTAGTGTTTTAGTTGTCATTCTGTCTTTCATATTGTCTTTCACATTACAACTGGTTTGAATATCCATATTTGTTTCTCTGTTGTAGAGACATATCACAATCGTTAATTGTTAATTGTTAAGTACTTCATTTGATTGGAAATTTCAGGGATTTATCTTTAATAAGGTTAATTTGTTTTATATCTTTTTTTAATTGAAACAAACGCTATGCACTACAAGAAAAACATCAATTAGCTTAGGACAATTCCCTAGCTAAAATTGTAAAATCCCGGGGTAATATTCATTAACGAGGGATTTCCCAGGGATTAACATCCCAAGGTAATAGCCTTCTGGGTAATAATTTACCCAAGGATTTTATAATCCCTTGCTAAATAACAACGAATTATTCCGTGGGTAAATAATAAATTTCCTAGGTAATTAATGTTAATCAATTCATCAAAAGACAAGGAATTTGCTTCTAAATATTTTCTGGAAAATCTCTGGGTAATTTAAGTTAATTGATTCGTGATAGACAAGGAATTTACTTTGAAACCTTTCCTGGGAAATCCATAGGTAATGTTAGCAAGGGATTTTTCATAGGCAATCCGTTGCTAAATTTTCAAAAAATTGAAATGTTAGTCCCTGGATAATACCTGGGTAATATTTACTAGGGATTATGTCCTGGGCAATTAGTTAGTATTTGGATGTAGCAGTAATGAATCATACCCTTGGTAATCCCTTGCTAAATATACTTAGGGACTATTTTCTAGGTAATCCGTGGGTAATAAAATTTGAAAAAAAAATGATTATTCCTTAGGTAATCCCTTGCTAATATAAAACAAAGTTTTGATTATTTATTTTAAATTATATTATAAATTATAATACAAAAATCTGTATTAAATCATTCATTTAGAATAATTAGTAAATTTTACTACAATATGCTAAAAATAACAATTGCAATTTATCATAACCAAGTATGAAAGATTATATTAAACATTGTCAAAGTCATTAAAAAAATAACACAATTCATATTCAAAATAGATTCAAGCACATATAGCTAATATAAGTGGCAAGTATTAAAACTCAAAAGTATCATAAGCAAGCAACAAATACAAGAAATTTGTCACAAGATAAGAACATTAACTACTAAGTTGGTGGAGTAGGATCAACATCTTCATCATGACCTGATTGATTTATTTGAGAAGGTGCTTGATTTTGAGATATAAGTAATTGTAGCATCCTCCTCATCTCAGCCATCTCTTAACGAGTTTCTTGAAGCTATTGTTGAGTTTCTTGACCCTCATATTGATGTCTCTCTTCTTGGATTTGTAGTTGATTACGGAAAGATGCTAACTCATTTTATAAATCTTCATTATTTTGCATAGTAGATGTTGGAGTTGAGTTATTGATATTTGAATTAGAGCATCCATAATAGGAAGATGCTTGAGAACCAAGACCATAGACTATTCTTTTCTTCTCTCCACCAACAGCTTCAATATAAACGGCTAATTCATCTACTAGAGTAGGTCATGAGTTTGTTGATGCAGATTCTGTAGAAATTGCATGTTGTTTCAAGGTCAACATCTTATCCTGCGTTGAAAACAAATGTTAATAATACAAATTTATAAAAAAAAAAAATTAACAACTTTCATTGAAATGTCATTGGTCTTAGAAATGCTTACATTGATTGTCTTTGACTTGAGATCTATCAAAATTTTTCCCGTATCATGTTTTTAAGTATGAGTATGCATAAACTCATGTGGAGTGGCTTTTTACCCAATTTAGATTCCTATAGCAATAAGAAACATTAAAATTTCTTGTAAATATGTAATACATGAATTTGCAAAATAAAATAAAAATAAACACACTAATACATTTTAAAATCTTATATTTATACATACAAGCTTCTTCCCATGCTCAATATTAGATATTGACCTGTATGACGATATGCATGGCCCCAACAATATTTCACGTCAATTTTTAGAATTTATCTCTTGCTTTTCTTCTTAAATGTAGTGTCTCCGTCCCTGCATAATGCTTTCCAATGTCTTTGTACTCCTCCCTCACTTAGATGCTGGGCTTTATTGTTGCATCCCCTACATTCCTACTATCACTATATCACCGTGGAGGCTATCAAACCCAAGCTCTTTTTACTTGTAGCCTCTAATGAGGAATCCCAAACTAAAGTGCTTTCTCATATAAGATATATATTTCAATGTTCGAAAACAAGTGCAAAAAGTGAAACAAAACAAATAAATAAATTAAAATAATAATGAATAACACCCAAAATTCTTCAAATATAAAAGTCTCTTTATAGGTCAGACACTGCTCCATGTGTATTCGCCAAAGTCAACTCCTTTTCCTTAAACTGTAGATTATCCTTGCACGAGCCTTTGATAGATGGCTCTAACTCTACCAGCAGTTTGAGCAGTAAACAATAAATACAGTGCACATAATATTATGATTATGTTTCATAAATTGTGAAGGCATACTTACAATCCATTCACAATCGTGATACTGTGAAACTCCCAACAATGCGAAGCATCTTGATGTCGCTAGCATAGTATATGCATTGAGTATCATTAATGTACTACAACATATTTGATTGGGTTGTTGAGATGCAATATCATTCACTGCGTCCTCAACAAGATTCGTGAATAGTGGCATTTGAAAATGGTACTACTATCGCGATTGCTTAGCATCCTTCGTAATGTTTGAATGAGGCATGAGAAGTGCGGCCTTAACTCCTTCCACCTTCTTAATCTAGTCCTTTCTTTTCCTCTTAGCCATCATCTAT